>NC_134114.1:97565000-97865000 GCF_040939455.1 Microcebus murinus | reverse complement strand
TTGAGCTCTTAAGATGTGGCTGCTCTGGATTGAGACCAATAGGTACAAAGTGCACACCAAACTTTGAAGACTTGGTACCATAAACAAGAATACAAAATATTTCACTAATACTATTTTATATTGATTACATGTTGAAATGATAATGTCTTAGATGTATTGAGTTAAATAAAATATAAATGTTAAAATTCATTTCTACTATGTCTTTTTGTCTTGTTTTAATGTGGCCACCAGAAAATTTAAATTATATATATGGATTGCTCTATATTTCTACTGGACAGCATTGCTCTAGATCATTTTAGTCTTCCTTCTCAGCATTTCTTACATCTCTTTCATGCCAGTCTTACTATCATTATCTAGTTCAAGCTCCTTACAATGCATCCTAGCAGATTTCTCTGCCTGTGCAGTCTCCCTGTGCCAGTCTCCCTCAGCCTTGCTGCAGTCTGTCTCCAAATCAGCTTTGGTAATGAAAGGTTCAGATCAAACCACTCCCTACTTAAAATAAAAAAAACAATTACTTCTCTCTGTCCATCAAATAAAATCCAAACTGTTACAGTCCCCTGCTCCTTGCTCTTCACATATTAGCTGTCATGCTTTAGGACAACCAGGAAATGCAGAGCAAGGTGAAGCTGTCTTTAGCTGGAAGAGTCTTACTTTTCCTGTGTATGTGTGTGTGTCGGGGTTGGGGGGGAAGAGCAACAGAACCTCATGCAGCGATCTGGCCATTCAGTACTATTTTCTGAGTGTCAAAAGATGGGTGGAGCAGACGCAAAAGGTTTTACTCTTTTAAACTAAAATCAAACACTGTTTTAATATTAGATCTTATTATGATTATTAATATTTTTTCAGATAACCTCAGTTTGTTAGTCAAGACCAAAGCATTCTATTATTTCCTTCACCATGAGCCCTACATACCAGCTCGTCTTGATTACTGCTAGTGCCATGATTGTTTGTACTAATCCCACACCCTTGCTCAGGCCATTGCCCTTGCATGGAATACCAGGTAGTCACAGACTTTTGGAACTGAAAGCGAAGTTGGAGATCATCCAATCTAATTCCTCATTTCATAAATGAGGGCCCTAAGGTCCTGGAACTCATGAAGTGAATTTTTGACAAAGGCCAGAACCCAGATCTGCTACTTTCTAGTCCTAGGCTTCTTTTATCACATCACTCATTCTTATTCTTTTCTTCTGATTTTTCATATTGAAATTCTACCTATTCTTCACAATCTAAGATAAATGGCACCTCCTCCATGGCGTCCAACCAGCAGTGACTTACCACCAGCCTGCTGTCTGCCCACACTCAGTCTGTACCCTGCTGGAGTTTGTGGTCTTCAGCTCCCTTTTTACATTTTAAGAAGGTCCAAGTAATGATGCTATCTGACATAGTATATGTCCAGTGAAATGCCTTCTACATCGGGAACTCTCTATGCATATTTGTCAAATAAATGATTGAACAAAGGAACAAAACATAGCAATTTGGAGCCTTGACTAAAGTCAAGAAAATATGAGAAAATCGAGGTGTGAAAATGTAAAAAGAAAAAAAAAATACGCCATGATGCAATGCATTCTGATCTCCTTAAACAAAAACTTCCACATATAATTCAAGGTTTGTTATTGATTTTTCAAAAATTAATTTTACCTCTCCTCTCTAAGCCTTTCCTTTAGCAAGAAGAAAGGAATCAGTGAATTATAGCAGAGACCAAGTATTAGGGATTTAAAGCTCAAGTCTGGAAATCCATGTGTCTCCTCAGAACAGAGTTCCAGCTCAGAGTTCCAGCTCAGTGAGTGCAGACAGGCTCCCAGCCCAGCACGCCCAGTCGCGCTAAATCGAAGAAGAGCTGGTTAGTGTTTGTCGGTGGATGTTTAAATGTAAAATAACCCATCACCCAATTCTTCTATTCCAGTGTGTTTATTAAGTAAATGTTTATTATACTAAATTCCATTTCAAACTGGGGGTCAGGGGGAGTGACCTTTAAAAAGCAGGAATTTTATATATCTCACATATGAGATTAGCTTAAAAGTAACAAAACCATCAATACATTTCTAATTTTAAATATGTTGTTTACATAGGACTGAAAGGAGGGTTAGAAAGTAAAACTTAGCCCCAGAGGAAAACTAGTTTAAGGAAAATCCACACACACACAAAAAAACACCGAAATTCACTTAAGGAGGACCTACTAACAATGATTAAAATGAGACAAGAGTGGATAGAAAGAAAGGAAAAGCCAGAAACAGGCCTTCCATGTTTTTGCCATTAAGAGTCAGACCATGGATGTTTATCACAGCCAGTGTTCGGTGGCCATGGGGATAAGTATTGTAGATATTTAGACTCTTGACTTAATTCACTCCAGTGCTATGCAGCAATTACTGAATATTTATTATATGTAAAGTAGGGTGCTGGCTAGAAAATATAAGGTAATTAAAAATGATTACAAATAATTCCTATCCTCAAATTAACCAGAAGTGTCAGGCAGTCTGGGTACTGTTCATAGATCAGTTGAGCTGAGTATCAGCCCCCTCCCAATTCATGGACATCAGCACTGATTCCTGGGGGAAGCATGTGTCTGAATTACCTAGATAACGCTTTCCATTCATCATTTAACTCATTTAATTTGTCTTTCTACAACTAATGGTTCCTAATTTGGCCTAAATCCAAGCATTTTCTTTAAATCCATGTCAAAGACATTTCTAGAAATGAAACTTTAGGTAGTTCTGGATCAGAAGAACACATTGAAAACATCAGTAACATTTACTCATGTATTATATTTTGCTAAATTCTATGAAATGCTTTAAAATCATATTCACTGAAAAATCACTAATGGATAAGAATTTTGTTTCTATTAATAGAAGATAAATTAAATTACAAATCAGACTTAAAGGGCATCTTGAGCAAAATTTTACCAAAATGTTAGCTTCTTCAAAAGTTTTTAAGTAGTCAGTAGTCAGAAGCTGAACCTTTTCTGCCTCTCAAATAAAATGCACACTCTTCAAGAGTCGATACTAGGTTTTCTATCTCTGTAACCCTGATGAGGTCCTCGCACAGTGCCTGATGCCCATTGACACTCAGTGATGTGTGTTGATGAATGAGTTAATTAATGAATGAACAATGTGACCTTGCAGTGTTTGGAAACTTTCACCTTTCACATTTAAATTACCTGGAAAAGTAAGCAAAGGTAGAGAATGACTCTGCAATGTATTACAGAACAAGCCAAGAAAACAGGCAGGTATTTCCCAAGGCCAAAAAGTGAAGTTACGCTTTGGGAAGAGCAACTGGAAGAGGAAGGCAGCTGACCCCAGATGCTACCCCACCAGACTTCCCGGTGATACCCTGTAAGACGAGCCAATTGTAGACATCTCCCCAGAGGTGTTGGCTCCATAGAAACCTCACCACCAAAAGCTGTGGCCAATAACCTGATAGCCTGGAAATCTATCCAGCATACTGAGCAGAGCTATCCAATTCCAAACAGTCAACGGGATTTGTTGCCAAAGATTCCTTTACAAAAGTTAGAGGACATATCATTCTCATATTTTGCCCTCCTTGGTGAGATTTTTAAATAAACACATAGTTTCATTCCTGGACTCACTAGCTGGGTATTCTTTGAAACTGCAGTTACAGATCACTCAGAGGAACAGGGTGACCTCCGTGAAAGCTCAGGCTTGAAATTCTATGAGAAGGGTAAACACAAGATTAATGTTTTCCCTATTTAAAACTAATTTTGAACTAAAAATAGCTGCCTCAGTCTATACTTACCTAGGAGGGGAGGCCGACTGGCAGGGGCAGGGTGCTTCTCTGGAGAGCACGGCGGTGAATTCTGTCGCAGCAGGGACTGCGTTGCTGGGGACCATGAGACAGCATTGGTCACCTGTGCATGTATCTTGTTTTACCAACAAAAATGTAGGATTAATTTAATTATTTTTAGAACACAAACAGAAATTCGTTATTTTCAAATATTCATATTTTGGTATTTAATATTTTTGCAGGATTGTAAGCACTGAAAAGATCATCCATTTGTGTGCTGAATACTTCCATTTCTTACTTCCATTTTATGAAGAACATGAAGGAATTTAATTGACTTTACCAAGGTCACCAGCAAAGCAAGGATGAGAAACCTGAGAGTGAATCTTTTCTGCTTCCAAATGTTTTGAAAGTTGGCTCATATTAAAAAAAAAAAAAAAAAGGAGGGGTGATGAAAGAGCACTTCTGGGAATGAAAAAGAGAAACCTTGTCTCTCAATGCCTAGAGGTCTGTGCTAGTTCCAAAGATAAGCTTTTATTTTAGGCACAGAGCTCAAATTAATCATCACTTTAACTGGACATTTTCCTTATTATATCCTGAATTTTAAAAAATAAATTAAATAATCACAAAAGCATAATTTCCTAAAGTTTGCCCTAATTGACCTAATTTTTTAATGCCAGTCTTTTGTGCTTTGGCATGTATTTAAATAACTTAGTATTTCAGTGAGTTACGTGGGTAAAAAAATGTCTCCTGCATTGTAGTATTTATTGAGCCAATATTTTTTTTTAATTTTTTTTTTATTTTGGCATATTATGGGGGTACAGATTTTAAGGTTTCAATAAATGCCCATTTCCCCCCCTCCCCCTAAAAGTCTAAGTCTCCATCATGACCATCCCCCAGATGGTGCACATCTCACTCATTATGTATGTATATACCCGCCCCCCTCCCCCCTCCCACCTGCCCAATACCCTATTACTGTAGTACCTATGTGTCCACTTAGGTGCTACTAAGTTAATACCACTTTGCTGGAGAATATATCTGGTGCTTGTTTTTCCATTCTTGGGATACTTCACTTAGTAGTATGGGTTCCAGCTCTAACCAGGAAAATATAAGATGTGCTATATCACCATTGTTTCTTAGAGCTGAATAGTACTCCATGGTATACATATACCACATTTTATTAATCCATTCTTGGATTGGTGGGCACTTGGGCTGTTTCCACAGCCTTGCAATTATGAATTGTGCTGCTATAAACATTCGAGTGCAGGTGTCTTTTTTGTAGAGTGTCATAGGATCATTTGGGTAGATGCCCAGCAATGGGATTGCTGGATCAAATGGTAGATTCACTTGTATCGCTTTAAGGTATCTCCATATTGCTTTCCACAGAGGTTGAACTAGTTTGCAGTCCCACCAGCAGTGTAGGAGTGTTCCTCTCTCTCCGCAACCACGCCAGCATTTATTGTTTGGAGATTTTTTGATAAAGGCCATTCTCACTGGGGTTAAGTGATATCTCATTGTGGTTTTGATTTGCATTTCCCTGATGATTAGAGATGTTGAGCATTTCTTCATATGTTTGTTGGCCATTCTTCTGTCTTCTTTAGAAAAATTTCTGTTCAAGTCCTTTGCCCACTTTTAAATGGGGTTATTTGATTTTTTCTTCCTAATTTTCGTGAGTTCTAAGTATATTCTAGTTATCAGTCCCTTATCGGATGCATAGGATGCAAAAATTTTCTCCCATTCTGTAGGTTGTCTGTTTACTTTCATGACTATTTCTTTGGCTGTGCAGAAGCTTTGTAGTTTGATCATGTCCCATTTATTTATTTTTGTTGCTGCTGTGATTGCCTTTGGGGACTTCTTCATAAACTCTTTGCCCAGGCCGATGTCTAGGAGAGTGTTTCCAACTTTTTCCTCTAGAGTTCTAATAGTTTCATATCTTAGGTTTAAGTCTGTTATCCAGCGTGAGTTGGTTTTTGTGAGAGGTGAAAGGTGTGGGTCCTGTTTTAGCCTTCTACAGGTGGCTATCCAGTTTTCCCAGCACCATTTATTGAAGAGAGATTCTTTTCCCCAGCGTATGTTTTTGTCTGCTTTGTCAAAGATGAGATGGCTATATGAGGATGGTTTTATATCAGGATTCTCACATCTGTTCCACTGGTCAATATTCCTGTTTTTGTGCCAATACCATATTGTTTTAATTACTACAGCTTTGTAGTATAGTTTGATATCTGGCATATTAATGCCTCCCATTTTGTTTTTGTTGCCTAGAATTGCTCTTGATATTCGGGGTCTTCTTTGGTTCCATATGAAGCGTAAAATTATTTTTTCTATATCTGTGAAGAATGCTGATGGGATTTTAATAGGTATTGCATTGAATCTGTAGATCAGTTTGGGTAGTATAGACATTTTGATGATATTGAGTCTGCCGATCCACGAGCATGGTATGGATTTCCATCTGTTTACATCCTCTGCTATTTCCTTCCTCAGTGTTTCATAGTTCTCCCTATAGAGGTCTTTTATGTCCTTGGTTAAGTATATTCCTAGGTACTTTAATTTCTTTGTTGCTATTGTGAAGGGAATTGAGTCTTTGATTTGGTTCTCAATGAGATTGTTGTTGGTGTATATGAATGCCTCTGATTTCTGTGTATTGATTTTGTATCCTGAGACTTTACTAAATTCATTGATCAGTTCCAGGAGTTTCTTGGTTGAATCCTTGGGGTTTTCTAGATACAATATCATATCATCAGCAAACAGTGAAAGTTTGATCTCTTCTGCCCCTATTTGGATACCTTTGATTCCATTTTCCTGTCTGATTGCTGTAGCCAAGACTTCCAGTACTATGTTGAACAGAAGTGGAGATAGTGGGCAGCCTTGTCTGGTTCTAGTTCTAAGTGGGAATGCTTTCAGTTTTTCCCCATTCAGTATGATGTTGGCTATGGGTCTGTCATATATGGCTTGTATCATTTTTAACTATGTCCCTTCTATGCCTATTTTCTTAAGTGTTTGTATCATGAAAGGGTGTTGAATTTTGTCAAAAGCTTTTTCTGCATCTATTGAAAGAATCATGTGGTCTTTGTTTTTGCTTCTGTTTATGTGGTGAATTGCATTTATAGATTTACGTATGTTGAACCATCCCTGCATCCCTGGGATGAAGCCCACTTGGTCGTGGTGGATTATTTTTTTGATAAGTGTCTGGATTCGGTTAGCTAAGATTTTGTTGAAAATTTTTGCATCTATATTCATTAGGGATATTGGTCTGTAGTTTTCTTTTTTTGTTGCATCCTTTCCTGGTTTTGGTATCAGAGTAATATTCGCTTCATAAAAGGTGTCGGGGAGGTTTCCGTTCTTCTCGATGTTGTGGAATAGTTTCTGCAAGATAGGTACTAGTTCTTCTTTGTAAGTATGGTAAAATTCAGGTGTGAAGCCATCTGGACCGGGACTTTTCTTTTTAGGGAGATTTTTAATTGCTGTTTCTATTTCAGCTGTTGAGATTGGTCTGTTCAGGGAATCTATTTCTTCCTGGTTGAGCCTAGGGAGGCTGTGTGTTTCTAGAAATTTGTCCATTTCCTCCACATTTTCCAGTTTGTGTGCATAAAGATTTTTGTAGTATTCATAAATTGTATCTTGTATCTCTTTGGGATCAGTTGTGATATCTCCTTTTTTATTCCTGATGGAGCTTATTAGAGATTTCTCTTTTCTGCTTTTCGTTAGCTTAGCCAATGGTGTGTCAATTTTGTTTATTTTTTCAAAGAACCAGCTTTTTGTTTTATTAATCTCCTGAATAGCTTTCCTATTTTCAATTTCGTTTAGTTCTGATTTGATCTTGTTGATTTCACTTCTTCTGCTGGGTTTGGGGTTGGTCTGTTCTTCTTTTTCCAGCTCTTTGAGTCGTTTCATTAGATTGTCTATTTGTGATCTTCTTGTCTTTTGGTTATAGGCATTTATGGAGATAAACTTTCCTCTCAGAACTGCTTTAGCTGTGTCCCAGAGGAGTTGATAACTTGTCTCTCCATTGTCGTTTTCTTCATAGAAGTTTTTTATTTCCGTCTTGATTTCTTCATTTACGAAGTAATCATTTAGTAGGAGGTTGTTTAATTTCCACGTTTTTGTGTAGAAATGTGAGTTTCTGTTAGGGTTGATTTCTAGTTTTATTCCACTGTGATCTGAGAAGGTACATGGTATGATTTCTATTTTTTTAAATTTCTTGAGATTTTCTTTGTGTCCCAGGATATGGTCAATCTTAGAGAATGTCCCGTGAGCTGATGAGAAGAACGTATATTCAGTGGATTTTGGGTAGAATGTTCTGTAGATGTCTGTCAGACCCAATTGTTCTAGAGTTTTGTTTAAGTCCATTATTTCTTTATTAATTTTCTGTTTGGAGGATCTGTCTCGTGCCGTCAGTGGGGAGTTGAAATCTCCGGCGATTATGGAGTTGCTATTAATCCATTTGCTTAGCTCCAGTAAGGTTTGCTTTATGAATCTGGGTGCACCTAAGTTGGGTGCATATATATTTAAAATTGTTACCTCTTCTTGTTGGACTGTGCCCTTCACCATTATATAATGACCCCCTTTGTCTTTTACTACTTTTGTTGGTTTAAAAACTAAATCGTCTGAAATTAGAACTGCCACACCAGCCTTCTTTTGGCTTCTATTTGCTTGGAATATTGATCTCCACCCTTTAATTTTAGTCTATATGCATCCTTGCAGGTTAGATGTGTTTCCTGAAGACAGCATATACTTGGCCTATATTTTCTGATCCATTCAGCCAGCCTATGTCTCTTGAGTGGTGAGTTTAAGCCATTCACATTTATTGAGAGAACTGATAGGTAAGGTAGATTACTGATCATTCTGTTGGGTTGGATGTTGTTGCTATGATTTCTGTCTTGAGCCATTGTAATATCTGGCCTTTAATATCTTTGGGTTTTGGTTGTTTTTATATTCATGGGTTATTATTATGATGTTCCGTGCATAACGCTGTTTTAAGTACTTCTTGTAGGGCTGGTCTTGTCTTGGTGAATTCTCTGAGCCTTTGCTTGTCTGAGAATGTTTTTATTTCTCCTTCATATACGAAGCTTAGTTTTGCAGGGAATAATATTCTAGGCTGGGCATTGTTTTGTTTCAAAAGAGTGAGAATGGGGCCCCAGTCCCTCCTTGCTTGTAAAGTCTCATTAGAGAAGTCTGATGTTATTCGAATTGGCTTTCCCTTGTATGTTACTTGCTTCTTTTGTCTTACAGCTCTTAGAAGGGCCTCTTTAGTTGATACTTTGGTCAGTCTGATGACTGCATGTCGTGACGTCTTCCTGTTTGCGTTGAATCTCCCAGGGGTCCTCTGAGCTTCTTGAACTTGTATATCAAGATTTTGAGCAAGGCCTGGGAAATTTTCCTCTACTATATCTTCAAACAGCTTGTCCAACCCTTGAGTGTTGTCTTCTTCCCCTTCCTGCAACCCTATGACCCTCACATTAGGTTTCTTCACATAATCCCACAGCTCTTGTAGGCTTTGCTCTTTTCTCTTGTTTCTCTGCTCTATTTCTGTGACTGATTTATTTAATTGGAGGGTGTTATCTTCAAGCTCTGAGATTCTTTCTTCTGTTTGATCTACCCTGTTCTTGAGACTTTCCACTGTATTTTGTAGTTCCTTGAATTGATTCTTCATTTCCAGGAGTTCGGCTATACTTTTCTTCAATGTGTCTATTTCTTTTCTCATATCCTGGAGATTTTTTGTGGTTTCTTGGTGTTGGTTATTGAGTTGTTGTTGCAGCTGGGTGAGTGTTCTTATGTTCCACATACGAAATTCCTCTTCTGTCATATTGGTTGCCTGATTTTGGTCGGTGTCCGTTTCTAGGGGGCTGGTGCTCCTCTTTGGGGGTGTGTTTTCCGTTTGGTTCTTCATATTTCCTGAGTTCTTTCGCTGATTTCTTCCCATGTCGATCAGTTGTTGTTTCTTTCCTTAGGTTATTGTTTGGGTATTCACACACCTTGTTTAGTTTCTGAGGCGTTAGGTGGTGCCTGTGGGTGAAATTGGACCACTCCCTGTATATTGAGTCAGTGAGTGCCGTGCAAAGGCTGTGCAAGATGCCGTCCCTGTCAGTAGGTGGCGTTTGCTTGGAGGAACAGGCTATGGTGTTGATTTTGAGTCCTGTTATCAGCTCTCGTTCTGGGCGGAGCTGGGTTGGGTAAGCCTGCCCTCAGGCCGTTAGCAGGGGTCAAAGTTCTGTTCTCTGCTTCCAGGGAGAGCTGTCAGGGCGGGGCTGGAATGATCCTGCTCAGCCAGAAAGTCTGGGTGTGGGGGTGGGGCTGTCTGAGACCCGCAGTCTGCAGCAGGCCTGGCTTTTTTCCACCCTCCCCAACTCCGCAGCTACTCCTGGGCCTCTGCCAGCAGGCCAGACCACAAGCCACCAGGCCTCCCCGGACTGTGATGCTGGCGGGGAGGTTCCCTGCACGGGAACGCCACCTGGGTTGGGCGCACGGCCTCCTCCTGGGAGGAGGGTTGCCCTCTAGGACTCCGATCCGCCCCTAGAGGCACACAAACCTCAGTAGGCTGTTCACATATAACCCTTCTGTGCTCTGGGCAATGCTAGCCCTCGGTGCAGGGGATCTGGTCTGCAGGTCCGACCTTTGGGTCCCAGAGTTCAAACTGTATTCCCACCAGGGAGAGGATTTCCGGTCCTAATTCACCCACAGGGAGCCCAAGCTGGGTCTATGTCTCTCAGCCTCTGAGTCGGCACCGTTTTCCTGGGAACACGGTGCCAGCAGCCAATATTTATTGAAAGCTTGTTAGTCATGTACTATTCTCATTTCCTATGTAGTTTTTATTTTTTTTATTTTTTTTTATTTATTTATTTTTTTTTTTTGAGACAGAGTCTCACTTTGTTGTCCAGGCTAGAGTGAGTGCCGTGGCGTCAGCCTAGCTCACAGCAACCTCAATCTCCTGGGCTTGAGTGATCCTTCTGCCTCAGCCTCCCGAGTAGCTGGGACTACAGGCATGCGCCACCATGCCCGGCTAATTTTTTTTTTATATATATATATCAGTTGGCCAATTAATTTCTTTCTATTTATAGTAGAGACGGGGTCTCGCTCTTGCTCAGGCTGGTTTTGAACTCCTGACCTTGAGCAATCCGCCCGCCTCGGCCTCCCAAGAGCTAGGATTACAGGCGTGAGCCACAGCGCCCGGCCTGTAGTTTTTATTAAAAGAATGACATGGAGGAGATACTATTCATATCATGCTGATTGTACAAATAAGGAAATGATGTATAAAAAAGTGAACTAATTTCCCCAAGATCACAGAAATAGAGAGAACTGGAGGCTGAATGCAAATAGGCCGATTATTTATCCAAAACAAAATAGTCAAATCAACCTCACAGCCCTTGTCAAAAGCTACTTTTTAGCCCATAAAACCTTTTTTTCAGGAGGTTTCTTAAAAACAACAATAATAACAACAAAAGCTTCAGCAGAATGTTGATTCAATGTAGTATTTCTATTTCTAGAGTTTTGCTTTTTTCTATAGTTTTCTCTATTGTCTTGATTCTGCTGTTGTTTTGTAGACAGGGAAGCTTGTGGTGAACAAAATTCAAATTCTCGCCCTGCTTGCAGAGGCTGTGTGCAGAGGCGTACTACCTAAGTGCTTCCAACCTCTTTCATGTTAGCATTCAGTAAAAGGTTCCCAGATTTCTAGCTATACATTTTTTTTAGGAAGTAAAAGGGAATTTGGAGATTAGTCCATACAATTTACAAATGGAGGAAATGAGGCCTAGAGAAATTAAGTGATGTTTAAATGCCTCTAAGCCAGCTCCTTGCAGAGGCAGTGATGAGCCTGGTTGCTAGAGTCCCTGGCGTGTGCCGTCCCGCTCCCCCATGCTCTCTCAGGCTGATTAATGCATAACTGATAGTCTCTGCTACCAGGAGAGGTTTACCTCAGGCAGGTATGGCATGATTATCTGTTGTGCAGCCCCAGTTACAGTGCTGGGCAGAGAGTTGGGTGCAGCCAAAAGCCTTTTCTATGCCTGTGAGTTTTAAGTTTTAGCTAATGTGGCCAGAGGCCTTGTCGCCATTTTTGTTTACCCCCATCTTGCTAATTTGAATCCTTGACATTTTAGCTGAGCTCTGGAAGCTACACAAATCTCACTTCAGTGGTTTGCTTGTCATCTGAAGCTTTGCTGCAGACGTGAGTCCTCCCTGCCCCCGAGGGTGCACTTGCTTACAGTCGCCGCCACCGGCTGACTCCTTAAATGCATTGAGCGCTCTGTGGCAAGGCCCAGCACTCTCTCCCTCTGGCTATGACAAGTTCAAAATTTTATCATTAATGTGATAAATATCTAGAGGGCTTGCTGAGCCAACTTACAGATGACACAAGGGTGGGAAGTGTGAGATTTTTTCAGTGGCGAAAGAAAGAGAGAGAGAGAGAGAGAGAGTGGGGTCAAACAACGTGGCTTTATTAAGTGCTCCCAGACGAGATTCTGGGGTTCCAAGATAGGGGAGCCCGAGAAGTCACACCTGTTTGGAGGATGTGAAGCCTTTTATGCCGTTTGGGCAGGGCTAGGTGTAAGATACTGGGCTATAAGGACAATAGACACCGTCCAGCTTCTGTTTACTTCTTGATTGCTAACCGCAAGGCATTATGAGTATATTATGGGATAGAGAGGAAAAAGACAAAGAACGCAGAAACCGGAGTCCCTCAGCTAGGAGCCGGAACAGGTTAGGCCCTATCAGGGGCAGGCTGAAGTAAAAATCACTGTGGGGGTGGATGCATGACCAGTGTGAAAACAACTGAGTTATAAAAAGGGGACTAACACACAAAGGAGGGGCCCTGCCCGGAGAAAAGGCCACTGTGCTGGCACTCTGGGGGCTCAGACCCTAGCTCGAGCTAGGTAATAAAACTCCTTTTGATAATTACAGCCTCGGTGACTCTGTCTCTCTGTCCTGTGGCCTCGTGAATCTCGAATATAACATTCGGGGGCTCGTCCGGGATTCCCACAGACCGCTGGATAGGACGCAGAGCCGGGGAAGGAGTGTATAGATTGGAGCCCGGACTAGTGGACTGGCATTAGGACCTAGGCGGACGCGCTGGGGGGTCGCCGGTGGAGGCCAGACGGAGACGTCTGCTGGCCTCCTTGGAATCCCCACGGCTGACCTTGGAGCTGGAGGCTCGGTCAGAAGGGGACCGGGGAGAGATTCCGGAATAGGTGGGTCATTTTGTTTTGTTTGTTTGTTTGCTTGCTTGTTTATTCGTCTGTTTAGTCATTTTGTTACTTGGGCCTCATTTGTCTAGTCTTTACACCTGTGTGATTGTGCGAGTGATTTTTTTGGTCCTGTGTCTAGGATTTCCTCTTCTTTTCAAGAATGGGACAGACTGTGATGCCGTTGTCTATCCTTATGAGTCACTTTAAGGATGTGAGGGAGAGGGCACAGGATCTGTCCTTGGAGGTTAAAAAAAGAAAGCTTAGCCGGGCGCGGTGGCTCATGCCTGTAATCCTAGCACTCTGGGAGGCTGAGGCGGGCGGATTGCTTGAGGTCAGGAGTTCGAAACCAGCCTGAGCAAGAGCAAGACCCCATCTCTACTATAAATAGAAAGAAATTAATTGGCCAACTAATATATATAGAAAATTAGCCGGGCATGGTGGCGCATGCCTGTAGTCCCAGCTACTCGGGAGGCTGAGGCAGAAGGATCACTCGAGCCCAGGAGTTTGATGTTGCTGTGAGCTAGGCTGACGCCACGGCACTCACTCTAGCCTGGGCAACAAGCAAGATTCTGTCTCAAAAAAAAAAAAAAAGAAAGCTTATCACTCTTTGTGAGGGTGAGTGGCCTAAGTTTGGGGTGGGATGGCCCAAGGAGGGCTCTTTTGATGCCTCCCTCATCGAAAAGGTAAAAGGGGTGGTGTTTGGCCGCCACGGCCATCCCGATCAAATTCCTTACATTGTGGTCTGGCAGGGTTTGGTCCAGGACCCCCCACCCTCATTAAAGATCCTCCTGCCTGCCCCTAAGGAAAAAGCTAAGATTTTGGCTGCTAAAGGGGTGAAGAAGGGCACAATGCAGCACTCACGGCCCGCAGGGCCGCCCTCTGCTGGCACCTCCCCTGTGTTGCCGGACTCAAATCTGTACCCAGAGTTGGAGTGGAATGCACCCCCGCCCTATAATTTCTCCGGGGTGGTGCTCGATCCCACCCCCTTGGTGGCGGCCACGGAACCGAGCACTTGCCCCTCCCGGCGCCCCTCCCTACGGAACCTGTGCACTTGCCCCTCCCGGAGCCCCTCCCCACGGAGCCTGCGCACTTGCTCCTCCCGGCGCCCCTCCCAGAGGTGCTCGACCCCGCCTCCCTGGTGGTGGTGGTGCCCGCGCCTGCGGCGCCTATAGCCACTATGGAACCGCTGACGGGGGACGGCTTATGGAACTAGGCAGAGGACTGGATGGGCTCCAGATCTGGAGCCCGTGAGGGCGCTCCCCCTAAGAGTGGCGGGACCCCCTGGAGCAGATGGGGAACAACATACCAGTACTGGCCCTTCTCCACCAGTGACCTCTATAATTGGAAATCCCAAAATGCAAATTTTTCTGAAAATCCAAGGGATTTAATTAACCTTTTAGAGTCAGTCCTTTTTACACACCAGCCCACTTGGGATGATTGCCAACAGTTGCTCAAGGTACTTTTTACAACTGAAGAGAGAGAGAGAATCCAAGTGGAAGCACAGAAGCTGGCTCCAGGAGAGGACGGCAGACCTAACATAAACCCCCAAGTTGTCGACCAGACCTTTCCTCTTGAACGGCCGCCCTGGGGCCCTGGGATTATAATGAGGCTGAAGGTAGGGCATGTCTCTGGGTCTACCGCCAGACTTTGATGGCCGGTCTCCGAGCAGCAGCACGGAAGCTGACCAATTTGGCTAAGGTAGGAGATGTCTGTCAGGGGCCTGAGGAAAGTCCAGCAGCTTACCTAGAAAGAATTATGGAAGCCTTTCGGCAGTACACTCCTATAGATCCCACCGTAGAAGAGAGTAAAGCGGCCGTCACGATGGCCTTTGTAAATCAGGCAGCCCCAGACATTAGGTGAAAGGTGCAAAGGATAGATAGGCTGTGTGAGAAAACTCTACAGGACTTGCTAGAGGTGGCAGAAAAAGTATACAATAACAGGGAAATGCCCGAAGAGAAGTTAGAGAGACCAAGATTGGAAGATAGAAAGTTTCAAGCAGGCAAGGCACGCAGGGCGAACAATTAATGGCCAAGATCCTACTCGCAGCTATGGGAGGAGGTCACCTAGGGTCAAGAGGCCAGGAGCGACCCAGGAGAGAGAGGCTAGGCAAGGATCAGTGCGCCAATTGCAAGGAGCATGGACACACTGGGCTAGGAAATGCTCCAAGAGAAAGGGGGGAGATAGAACTGAATCCTCCGAGAAGGTTATGGTGGTGGGGCAAATAGAGATGAATAGGAGGGATGGGGTTCGGTTCCCCTCCCCAAGCCCAGGGTAACTTTACTAGTGGAGGGGAGCCCAGTCAATTTCCTGGTAAACACAGGGGCAGAACATTCGGGGATTACTGAAACCATGGGAAAACTGTCTAATAAGACTAGCTGGGTGCAGGGGGAAACTGGAACCAAGCCCTACCAATGGACTACACAGAGAAAGTTGGACTTAAGTTTGGGACAAGTGAGTCACGCCTTAATGGTCATTCCAGAGTGCCCCACCCCATTATTAGGGAGAGACATACTCACAAAATTAAGAGCCCGTATTTACCTTGATGAAGAAGGAATAATAATAACTGATGATAAAGGCAACCTTATTAGCATCCCCCGGGTCACTCAAATCTTGACCTTGGCACAGGAGGATGAGTATAGACTATACCAGCCCGTGAGGAGCCAGGAAAAGGACATAGAGCACTGGCTCCGTGAATTTCCCAAAGCCTGGGCTGAAACAGGGGGTGCAGGATGGGCAAAGCATCGGCCACCTCTATACATTGAGTTAAAACCAGGGACTGAGCCAGCCCGAGTTAGACAGTCCCCCATGCCCCAGGAGGCTAGAGTGGGAAGGACGCCCCACATTCGAAGGCTCCTAGACGCCGGGATTCTCCGGAGGTGCCAGTCAGCCTGGAATACTCCTTTGTTGCCAGTGAAGAAACTGGGTGGAAAGGATTATCGGCCTGTGCAGGACCTCAGGGAGGTCAACACGCGTGTCCTAGACATCCACCCTACGGTTCCAAACCCCTACACCCTACTAAGCTCCCTTCCTCCAACGCAGATTTGGTACACTGTCCTAGATTTAAAGGATGCCTTTTTCAGCCTAGCCGTGGCCCCGCACAGCCAAGAAATATTTGCTTTTGAGTGGCAGGACGAAGAGAGAGGGATCCAGGGGCAGCTGACTTGGACAAGACTTCCCCAGGGGTTTAAGAACTCTCCTACTTTGTTCAACCGGGCCCTTCACGAAGACCTGGGTGAGTACCGTGCCAACCACCCAGAGGTGACCCTGCTGCAGTATGTAGATGATTTACTATAGCTTCTCCGACCCTTCAGACCTGTCCAGAGAGCACCAAAGACTTACTCAAAGTGCTAGGGGAAATGGGCTACAGGGCTAGTGCCAAGAAGGCCCAGATTTGCAAGGATGAAGTCACCTATTTAGGATATAAAATTAAGGGAGGCTAACGGTGGCTAACAGAAGCAATGAAACAGACTGTGCTTGGAATACCCACCCCGACCTCATGTCGGAAAGTGCGGAAATTCCTGGGGTCAGTGGGATACTGCCGCCTCTGGATTCCGGGGTTCGCAGAGAAGGCTCGGCCCTTGTATGAAGGGTGCAAGGCAGGACAAACGTAGAAATGGACAGTGCAGATGGAGGGTGCCTTTCGAGCCTTGGAAACAGCTATGTTAAAGGCTCCGGCTCTGCCGCTTCCTGATCCCACAAAAGAGTTCCACCTGTTTGTAGACGAGAAGAAGGGAATAGCCAAGGGAGTGCTCACGCAGGCGCTAGGACCTTGGAGGCGCCCAGTGGCGCACCTGTCAAAAAAACTAGACCCGGTAGCAGCGATGGCCGGCTTGCCTGCGAATCATCGCGGCTGCTGCCTGACTGGTCAAAGACGCCGATAAGCTCACCCTGGGTCAGCATTTGAAGCTGACCACCCCTCACGCCACAGAGGGGATCCTGAAGCAGCCGCCAGGACGACGGATTACAAATGCGAGGCTGACTCACTGCCAGGGGCTTCTGTTGGACACTCCTCGCTCTGAGTTCCGGACTCCTGCCATCCTGAACCCGGCCATGCTCCTGCCGGATCCCGAGCCGGAAACACCTGAGCATAGTTGCCTCCAGATCCTGGCGAGACCCAGATGGTCAGGAAAGACCTAAAAGACCGCCCTCTTCCAAACAGCGACCTGACCTGGTTCACCGATGGGAGCAGCTTTGTCCGGGACGGACACAGGTATGCAGGGGCGGCTATAGTGAATGAGCGGGGTAATCTTATCTGGGCATCACGCCTCCCGCAGGGGACATCAGCCCAGAAGGCGGAACTGGTGGCATTGACGGAAGCCCTCCGCAGGGCCCAAGGAAAGAGGCTGACGGTATACACCGACAGTCGCTATGCCTTTGGGACAGTACACATACATGGGGCTCTCTATAAAGAGAGAGGTTTCATCACGGCAGAGGGCAGAGAAATCAAACATAAGCCTGAAATACTTCAGCTGCTAGAAGCCATTTTGTTGCCAAAAGCAGTGGCAGTAATCCACATTCCGGGACCCCAGAAGGGGGATTCTTTTGAAGCCTGGGGCAACTGGGCTGTAGACACTGAGGCAAAAAGGGCTGCAGAGGAACCAGCACTAACAGATGTTCTATATTTGAGCTTGCCACCTCCTGGGATGGGAAAGATGCTCCCCCCCCCAACCGGATTATTCCAGCACAGATATAACCTGGGCCAAAGAAAAACTGCAGGCAACGCAGAGTAAGGACGGTTGGCTCCAAGATGGAGAGCACCGCCTAGTAGTTCCTGAAGCCTTGGGGAGCCACCTACTAGGACACTTGCACCAGACGACATATCTGGGGAAAAGGAAGATGCTACAGTTGCTGGACACTGCACAAATCAGATTCAAATCACAAGGAAAGATAGCAGAAGACATTGTCCGGAACTGCCGTGTCTGCCAGGTCATGCAGCCGGGAGGATCAGAGGGACCCATGCAGGTACCAGGAAGTGGCGAAGGCAACCAGGATTATTTTGGGAAATAGACTTTACAGAGGTAAAACCCGGAAAATATGGGTACAGGTATTTGTTGGTCATGGTAGACACCTTCTCAGGGTGGGTGGAAGCTTTTCCTATTAAAGGAGAGACTGCCTTAATAGTAGCAAAAAAAAATATTGGAGGAAATAATTCCCAGGTACGGGCTGCCGCAGAGCATAGCATCTGACAATGGGCCAGCCTTCACAAGTCAGGTCAGTCAAGGGCTGGCCCGGGCACTGGGGGCAGATTGGAAGTTACATTGTGCATATAATCCCCAGAGCTCAGGGCAGGTAGAAAGAATGAACAGAACCCTAAAGGAGACCTTAACTAAATTGGTCCTAGAGACTTGCGGGGACTGAGTGACCCTCCTTCCCTTCACCCTGTTCCGAGCCCGGAACACCCCTTACCATTTGGGCCTAACCCCCTTTGAGATTGTGTATGGTACCCCTCCGCCTGTAACCCCCAGGGTGAGCCCCGAGGCTCTCCCGGAACACCCTAGAGAGGTGCTGCAAGCCGTACAAGCTCTGCAATGTGTTCACAGCCAAGTGTGGCCGGCCCTCCAGGCCATCTACCAGACAGCTGGGCCAGGGAGCGAGAGTATTAAACACTTGTATCACCATCACCAGCCAGGGGATTGGGTGTGGGTGAAAACAGCATAACAGTAAAACCCTAGAGCCTAAATGGAAAGGACCCTTTCAAATTATTCTTGTTACCCCCACTGCTCTTAAGGTTGACGGGGTAGCAACCTGGATCCACCACTCCCACGTGAGACCGGCTGGTGAGGACGAGCAGAAGCGACAGCAGGACGAGTGGAGGCGACAGCAGACCTCACACATCCACTAAGGACCAGGCTGACCCGTGTGGCATCTGCAGAGTAAATGAGACTACTGACTCAGATTCTGGTAGAACTGCTGATCGCCCTTCCAGGACTCGGACTGGGACTAGTACCCCAAAGATTGGGACTAAGCTACAAAGATGGGGTTTGGTATTGTTCTATGTTTCATATGCAAGTGCATTATGGATATCCTGCTCTTGGACCAGAGTTTTGCAATTGTGATTAATAATGAGAACCCACATCTGCCATATAAACTTACATGGGAAATAATGAACTTAGAAACCCATGAGGTATACAATAGCACCTCAAGGGCAGAGCCACTAAACACCTGGTGGCCAGATTTATATTTCAACTTAGAAAAAGGCAGTCCCCTAGAGAAGCCAGCACAGACAGTAGCGATATCCTCGGGAGGCCCCGCTGCTGCCCCAATCCCCAGTTCTTGGGTAACTGGACCGTGGAGGGAAGACGTGGAACGGACCTCTATGAGCCGGAATGGGTTTTACGCCTGTCCGGGATTCCGGCCCCCTCAGGAAAACCGTCAGTGTGGGGGTATTGGAGGTTATTATTGTGCCAAATGGTGGTGTGTGACCACAAATGACGGGGAGTGGAAATGGCAGGTACAACCTCTTTTCATTAAAATGTCCTACGTCCAACCTTGTACTAGAAACAGGTATGCCAGGCCGGGCGCGGTGGCTCACGCCTGTAATCCTAGCTCTCTGGGAGGCCGAGGCGGGCGGATTGCTCGAGGTCAGGAATTCAAAACCAGCCTGAGCAAGAGCGAGACCCTGTCTCTACTATAAATAGAAAGGAATTAATTGGCCAACTGATATATATATATATAATTAGCCGGGCATGGTGGCACATGCCTGTAGTCCCAGCTACTTTCGGGAGGCTGAGGCAGGAGGATCGCTTGAGCCCAGGAGTTTGAGGTTGCTGTGAGCTAGGCTGACGCCACGGCACTCACTCTAGCTTGGGCAACAAAGTGAGACTCTGTCTCAAAAAAAAAAGGAACAGGTATGCCAGAGACTGTAACCTGATACGGGTAAAATTTACAGAAGAGGGAAAGAAAGCTAAAAGGTGGATGTCAGGGCTGTCCTGGGGAATATGCCTCTATCCAAGGCCATATCTCTGCTCCATAATACAAATCAAACTCAAAGTGGCTGCTATCACAGGTGCTGTAGGGCCTAACCCAGAGGTACAGGTAAAAAGGAAAAAGCAGAACAGACCAACTCCGCAACCAACAGTCTCCTCTCCACAACTCGCCGGGGCAGGAACTGTAAGTCAGGTCACCCCTAGAGGTCAGAACACCCAGAAGGGACAGAGGACTCCCTATGGAACATGCTGACAGCGGCACATGAGACTTTAAACCACACTGAACCAGCCCTCACCGAGGCGTGCTGGTTATGTTATGACATCAGATCTCCTTCTATGAAGCAGTGGGAGTAGCTACCCCCTTTAGCCAGTCAGGAGAAGAAATTCCCAAGTCTTGTAAATGGGACCACAAGAGACCGAGGCTGACCCTTCCGACAGTCACCGGAAATGGAACCTGCATAGGAAAGGTGCCCGCTAGCCACACGCAGTTTAGTGCCGAGGTTCACCCTGCCATAGACCGGACCAGTGGAATAAAATGGCTGGTCCCAGCACTCAGCGGGTTGTGGGTCTGTTCAAAGACAGGCCTAACCCCCTGCCTGAGCCTATCAGTCTTCAACGAGTCTGGAGAATACTGCATTATGGTACTAGTGTTCCCTAAGGTCATCTATCATCAAGAATACACCATCTATGCTGCTTGGACCAGAGGAGGAAAGGACTCCAACTTAATTATTAAAAAAGAGGGAGCCTTTCACAGCAATAACCTTGGCCACTCTTTTTGGCCTGGGGGCAATAGGAGCAGGGACAGGCATCTCATCCTTGGCAGTGCAGCATCGGGGGTTCAATAGCTTAAGGGTCGCCGTAGACGAAGACATAGCCAGAATTGAGGAGTCCATCTCCCAATTATAAAAATCCCTAACTTCGTTGTCAGAAGTAGTGCTGCAGAACCGGAGGGGGCTGGATTTAGTATTCCTCCACCAGGGGGGCCATGTGCGGCCCTAGGAGAGGAGTGCTTCTTCTATGCAGACCACACTGGGGTAGTCAGAGAGTCCATGGCAAAGGTCAGGGAGGGACTTGCCCGACGAAAACGAGAGCACGAGCAACAACAAGGATGGTTTGAGTCGTGGTTCAACAGTTCCCCGTGGTTAACTACCCTGCTATCTACCTTGTTGGGACCTATAATAGTGCTCATGCTCATCCTCACCTTTGGGCCATGTATTCTGAACAGGTTAGTCACTTTCATAAGGAACGAATAAATACTGTGCAGTTAATGGTACTGCAGCAGCAATACCAAAGGGTGAGTCTTAAAGAAAACAGCTTAGCAATAGAAGAGATACAAGACCCTGGATACGAGCAAGAATGCTCGTAAGAACCAAGAGAAAGGGGGGAATGTAAGATACTGGGCTATAAGGACAATGGACACCTTCCAGCTTCTGTTTACTGCTTGTTTGCTAACCGCAAGGCATTATGAGTACATTATGGGATGCAGAGGAAAAAGACAAAGAACTCGGAAACCTGAGTCTCGCAGCTAGGACTCGGAACAGGTTGGAGCCTATCAGGGGCATGATGAGGTAAGAATCACTGTGGGGCGGATGCATGACCAGTGTGTAAACAACTGAGTTATAAAAGGGGACTAACACACAAAGGAGGGTCCCTGCCCAGAGAAGAGGCCACTGCGCTGGCACTCTGGGGGCTCGGACCCTAGCTCAAGCTAGACAATAAAACTCCTTTTGATAATTACAGCCTTGGTGACTCTGTCTCTCTGTCCTGTGGCCTTGTGAATCTCGAATATAACATAGGGACTTTTGGCGGAAAGAGCTGGGTTTTTTCCACTGTGGACTTTGTCTGTTCTTGAGACAAGGGAGGGACTGCTGGTGTCTGTAGATTCCAGGGGGAGGGGCTGGTGGTGCCTGGCAGTTGTTTTTGGTGGGTCTGGTCAGTGAGCCTGTTCTTTTTTCTCTAGGGAGGGGAGGAGGTACCACCCGCCACCAGCCTTACAGGAAGTACAATGAACATGATAATGGGAGAATCAGGTTATAAAAAGCCATGTGGTTTTCAGAACAAAGCAAATGATAATTTGGTTCCACTCATTTTACTCAGAACCACATATGGACTTTTATTTTCCATTTTGGGCACTAAGGACATAGTTAAACTGAAGAGCATCCAGAATTTTTAGAAGAACAAGAGACGATTCAAAGCATATGATGGATACAATATGTAAGATGGTTGAAGGAAGTGGAATTATTTGTCCTGGGAGAATATGATAACTGTCAAGAACTGTGAACATTCTTAGATTTCACCCCACTTGCAAGCTAACAACTTTGCCACAGTTTCATGGATTCTAGCAGAAGACATAAGATTTATGGGTCAGAGACAAAGGACAGTTTATTATTTTCAGCAATCTTGTGCCAGTTCCTTAAGACCCAATTTCCATAGGGCAACACACACGAAAATCCTGCACACATAGTGGATTGCATTACCGGAGGGGAACTCTGACCTTAGGAAATCGTAGTCTTTTATTATGCGCTGCAAGCAAACCTGCCCAGCCATTTTCCTAGGGCAAGGAAGATTACTATCTCTAAACAAGCATCTTTTAAGAAAACAAAATGTTGTCAGGGCACCTGCTGGAAAGACATGTGAAATATAGGAGAGACCCACAGAGAATTGGCTTTCAACAATAAAATGCATCTTGTGAGTTGTCATGTTAACAAGAATTAGAAATTTCTGTCACTCCAGAAGATAAAACAAAGTTCAAGTGGTGAAGATTACAGAATGACAAATTTCTGGCAAATATGGAGATATATTTTATGAAAAACAAAACAAGTTCCAAATGGGATGGACACTTTAAGAAGTTAGACGTGCAGCCATTTGTTGTTGACTATTGAGAAAAATATTCATATACAAGAGAAGTACTGAATTGAATGGTCCATTCAGTGTCTTCCAACACTCTGATTATCAGAAAATAGAGTCAGTGAAAAAATTTAAATAACTAGGGAAAAAAGCAGAGCAGAAAAGAATAAATTGTACTCTCAAACTTGAAATACTTTACTGTACATTTTCTGAAGTTCTATCTATGTCCCACGAGGATCCAGACATGTCTTTGATAAACCAGACAGGGCAGCCTTCATGCACTCAATGTAGCAATCTCCCTTGTCGCGCCTCTTCAGCTAAGGAAAACAGCTCAAAATCTGTTTGGAAATAAAGAAACTTTGAAGCCTTATCCTAGATTGATTATATTGAGTTTTAAGAAACAGAATCTTTGCTAAGGAATTCTCTACAATCTAATAGAAAATACTTCCTGTTACCAAGACACTTAAACTGAAGTGTCAGAATATTTTCAAAGATGATATATCATCCATAGGGCTTTTGTTTTGTTTTGTTTTGTTACAAACAAAACCTGTCTGCACCCCTCCCTGCAAAAAGAGACTATTTTTGATCATTATAACTTTCATGTCAATTGGCAAATGGATATTTTTACGCATGGGTTTATTAACTGGTCATTCTGTTGGAATTCATCTGCACACCACGCATGCAAGATGATCTAGCTGTGCCCGCGGTGGAGAGGCGGCTGTGGCCAAGCCTTATGACCTCTTCGCTTCTCTGTTTCTTTCTGTGTAAAACGAGGGGTGGAAACAGATGGCAGCAATGTTTCTTTCCAGCTTTTCAAACTCCAAAGAACCCAGGAAGAGCCACTACTTTCTTAAAAGCTGGCAGAAGCTTGGTGCTGCTAATAGGGTTGATGAGAATAATGGTGGAGACCTCTTTTGAAAGATGGCTGAAAGGAATCTCTCTCACTCTAAAGCAAAGGAGTACAGAAGCATCGGTCAGGATGCTGGGAAAGGCTGCGGGACGGAGGAGTCTAAGAGGATCTTGTGGTGCTTTGGGACAAGACACGAGTATAGTTCTTAGCCAGAAACTGGAGAGAAATTTCTTTTCTACCAAATAGAGCAGGTAACCCTATTCTTAAAAAAATGAACTTGGAAAAGACCACAGGCTGGCTAACGTGTGGGCTCTGGCTCATCTGGCCAGCACGCTGCAGGATGGCGGGGCAGCCTTTGCAGAGTAGACAGCTGTCTGGAAATAATCCATGTATCTTGTTTAGAAATAAGAGATACAAACAAAGCTTAGAGGGTTCTTCTGTTCTGTCTCAAAACAAGGGAATAATATTTTCTCACATGGGCCAGTTTGATCCAGTATTGCATATGCACATGTAGAGATTTGGGTAATTTTTCTGGAGATCATGGCTTTACTCTACAGCTTTTTGATTAATCAATAAATGAAACATCCATCTTACATAATTCACACATCTTATATCTCATAAATCACATCTCAGATTTTATTCAGTGCTTTTGAGCTTAGAATGTTCATTGAAAATAATTATTTCAATATGTTTTTTCTAAGCTTTTGAGCTTAGAATGTTTATTGAAAATAATTGTTTCAATATGTTTTACATGTCAACTCTAAAAGTTGACATTTTGAAATTACAAGATTTTTTAAAAAACTAATTTATAGTGAACAAGTGAAATTTCTCATCACACCAAATGTATCAATGTCCTTATAATTTGAAACTTCAGCATTTCAGTAAAACTTTGTACAATGAATCCAATAAAAAAGAACTTGAATACATAGCTTTCTGTGTAAATAAATGTCTGCTCTATCTAGCTTTTGCCTGCTAACACTGTTGTTTGTTTTGCCTCAGCCTTAACCCTTAAAAATAGCAAAGGAGCTGTCTGTCTTGGAATGTTTACTAACTTACCAGCAGGAGTCGAGTGAGTCTTCTTCACCCCCCATGCTAAACATGCTCTATCCAGTATTCAAGATATTTTTTAAATGTCTCTTGGAGAGAGAGATGTTGATCTAGAACCTGAGGTCCCTTGGGGGTATAAACTGTGGGGCTGTGATTCAGAGCTCGGACTAGGAATGAGGCTGCCACATCTTTCTATTCTAGAGAATGACCTTGAGAAAGTCTTTTTTTTTCCCATCCTGGGATGCAGATATACACGGTAAAGGCCAGCTGCACTCGTTATAAATATCTTCTGAGATAGGCAAAGTGCTGCACTGTAGCTCCTGTAGCAGAAAGCCAGGACAGAGAGGACTTCTGTGCCCTTTTGGAGAGCCTGCTATTCACCCCAGGAGCCGAGAGCAATTAAAACAGAGAGCCAGCCCTCTCGCCAGGGGATCAGTTTACTGTGAGGAGCCCAGAGCTTTCTATCGCTTGTTAGGGCACTCTTGCTCTGGACAAGGGGGGGAGCCCCAGGGAGGGCGGTTGAACAGGAGCAGTAATCTGAGAAGGAGGAACAAAAATAGAGTGGGGGACACAGGGAGGAGGGAGGCAGCGCTTTGGGCGACGCCCGCTCGGGGCGTGCTGGGCGAAGCTGCTCCCAGCGTTGGCCTGAGAAGACCACAGAAGCTGGACTGGCGCGGCCTCCTCACACCATTTTCTTTCTCATGGGTCTACAGTGATCCCCCACGCGAGTCTTCTGCTGAGGACCTCCAGTGTCCCGCTCCAGCTGTGTTCTCCAGCCAGGCTGCCCCTAAGCAGAACCCGTGCCCGCACCCCTGCGCCCTATTCTGTGGCTTTCTGTCCTCCTTTCCTTTGCACGTATCTGCAAACCTCCATCCTCTTAGGTCGACATCTAATTTATTTTATAATAAAAGCTTACATTACATAAAGCTTTATACCAGCACTTAGACATGCACAGTCACACTCCAGCCATTGTCCCCTGGGACATGTCCTTCACGGTTTGGGCCCATATTCACCCTCTCCATGCTGTGTCTCCTGGAGTATGTGCTCTCTAGCCCAACTGCACAGATCAGCCCCTAGGGTTGAAGGCTGTGATACTGTCCGTTTCAACACGCTCCCCAGGAGAAACTGAGGAGTTAGTTTGACCTAAGGTTGACCTAAGGTGGTAGAATTTTGACTATTGCTGTTTATATTTTTCCACATTGTTTGATCCATTTTGCCATGATCATACACAACATTTATGACAAAAATTCATTTACACATGAAGCTCGCCAGCTAATTCTGATGGTGTGGGAACCATAGGTCCATATCGGTCATTTGAACAATGATGCAGTCACATGCTTTTTTTTGTTTATTCTTTCTCCAACAAGGTAGAAAAGTATTCAAGAGCAAGAATTCTCAGTGCTGGCAATTCCAGACTCAAAGCAGGGGCTTTATAAATACTTGAGTGGTTTTGAATAGACTCTCAAAAAAATAAGAAAATATTTAATAAAGACACACATGATATAGTATATTTGAAGGGAAAAGAAAACCTTACAATTAATGGATTAAAGAAGTAGGTATTAGTAAGACAGGAAAAATACTCAGGTGACTTAATAGATCAGGATGATCCATTAGTAACAATGTTTTACTTTATATCTAGAAGCAAAGAATATTTGAAGGCATAAACTTGTAGCAGGTAGAAATCACGAAGTGGCTCCCTCTTTTTAATCCAAAGCATTCTTAGAATGGTGTGTTCAGTTAAAAATTCTACAGCTAAAGAAGACATTTAAGTAGCTAGAGAAAGTTAAGAAAAGAATCCAAACTCTCATACATTGCTGGTCGGAATGTAAAATGATGCAGCTGCATTGGGAAATAGTCTCATGGTTCCTCAAAAAGTTAAACATAAGAGTTACCATATGAACCAGCAAATCCACTCCTGGGTATATACCCAAGAGAATTGAAAACACATGTCCATACAAAAACTTGTGCACAAATGTTCACAGCAGCATTGCCCAAGATAGCCAGTGGATAAATAACATGTGAGATATCCAAACAGTGGAATATTGTTTGGTCATACAATGGAATAAAGTACTGATCATGCTACAACATGGATGGAGCTTGTATGCACACTAAGTGAAAGAAGCCAGAAATAAAAGGCACATGTTGTATGATTTCATTTATATAAAATGTCCAGAATTGGCAAATTCATAGAGATAGAACGTAGATTAGTGATTGCCAAGGACTGAGGGAAGAGGGATGGGAAGTGACTTAGTGGGTATAGGGTTCTGGAATTTGATAGTGACGAGATGGTAGTACAATTCTGTGAATATACTAAAAATCACTGAATTGTGCTCTTTAAAATGGTAAATTTCATGGTATGTAAATCATGTTTCAATAAAGCTTTAATTAAGGTAAACAAGAAAGAAAAGAATCAAGGGTGCATATGGGGAGGAGTGGGAATCCAGGCAGCAGGACACCAAAGAATGAAAAAAAATAGAAGGTTAGAAAGCAATTTTACTAAGGGCTGCCTTTTTGGGTGTAGTCAACTTTTATTTTATTTTTTTTAATTAGAAAAGATGCTGACTAGCTGAGGAGAAAATTAGAAGACATAGATTGTAAATACAGCCTAAGGGGTTTGGTTTAGATACAAACTTTTCCTACCAGTAAAAGTTGGAATAGAGTTGTTAACATGTCCCTTTTTGGTGGACTTGAAGAGGGCTTAGAATAGATTTATCTGTACAGGACAATTTGTAGGAGCCTTCCTGAAATGGCAGAGGGATGACCTTTCATGCTCTTTGCTCTTTTTTTCTCCCTGCCTTGGAAAAATGTGAAGCCTCAGTATCCAATACCGCACAAAACGCTCAGTGCATTAGTCCTGGTGAAATAAAAGAGGAGACACTTCTGTTTCTTGAAAAGTTTTATTTGGTGACAATATATAGTCATAAACACATATTCCTCTCTTTTGACTGTTAAAGTCTTCTCTTCTAAAACAATTCACTTTTTATTAAAAAAAATCTTGAAGCTGCACTTGCAACCTATTATTATATTTCAATCATTTGTGTAAAGAAAGTAAATTCAGGTTATGCATAGCTACTTCTACACATATTATTAATAATATGAATACATAGAATATACTTGGCCTGCTGAGTAGTTTTCAAAACTCTGTAGCCTTTGTATTTAGATTTATTTGAAAAGTAAAACATCATCTCACTCATATTTACCAAGGACAGAACCACGGCTTCGAAGCTCTCCCACTGCTCCCTGCTTCAGGAGAAACAAGGACCCGCTTTGGGTCCATTTAGCACAATCTTCCTCCCTCGGCTCAGGACCCCGACGCCCAGGAAATAATGCCAACTGAGGGCGTGACTGGAGCGAGGAAATCTCTTCTGGGCCGTGTCACCAGAGTCATATCAGATCCTTTCTAGCCTTCTATTCTCTGGTCAATAGGGTAGTGCTTTGTTTTGTGCCAAAGTCTCCGTAAGTATTGATGCTCTTGATTTCACAATCACACATGTTCGACAATATTCATTCATTGAGCAAACATAGAAATTTAAACCTTCTTATTTTTGGTCAGTAATATAAACCTCCATTTCTAACATCCTCGAATGTCTGTAACCCAACTGTGTGTTTACAGAATAGTGAATTGTGGTCCCAGGCCCAGATATTGGTAAAATTTCATCAGGGCAAGGAGCCTTTGCCTCAGGAGGAGACGCGCCCATCCCTGCTAGGCGAGGGCGTGGTCGAACTGCCCTTTCTCCAGGCCTTCCAGCCCGTCAGCCCAGGTCGAGGTGGGCATGCTCCGATACGGGTCCAGCAGAATCCGGAAGCACCTGACGATAAGGATGCCCAAGAAAATAAACAACAAAATAACAAAAGCAAATGTCGTTTTCTGCTCCAGAGACATGCTAGAATCTGATGACACGTTCCCAAGGGGCACCAGGGGTGAAGGGACCGGCTGTCCTCCATCCATGGTCCAGGAAAGCCAGGGTCCAGGATCTGCTTTCCCTTTTGTCCATCATCAGCGTGCTGTGTGCATGGCGGCTGCACCCCACAGGGGCTGAGTTATCTGCAGGGAGAAGCAGAGAGAAGGAAAGGGAATGACGATCAAATAGCAGCCTTATTTTCTAGGCTCACAGTCATGTTTTTCAAAGAGAAGAACTCTGTAAGCCAGCTTTCTTTTTCACCAGAGATGATTAATTCTGTATAATTATGGAGAAAAATTTTACTCTTGCATGAAATTACCAGATTGTGCTCAGAAGAACCACCCGGGGCCAGGACGGATGGGCAGGGAATGCAGCTGTAACGTAGCAGATGAGAAATGTACAAGGGAACGTTGACCCCAAGGTATGCTGTCAACTTGACATCCAAACCCAGCCTCCCCTGCCAAGTCTCTTCCAGCTCCCCTCCGATAGCATTGCTCTCCCGTTATTATACGGGCAGCATCGAATGGGCACCACCTATGTGCCAGGGCGGCGGCTGAACTTGACCACGTTAGCCACGCTGCTACAAGCTCTGTGGAGGCAGGGAGCTCTAGAGCCCAGTGCAAGGAAACTGAGACTAGAAAAGGCGCTTAATATAGAAAAGTCTCTCAGGAAGCATCAGGTCCTAGGCCCTGAGTTTTGGCCTCCAGCTTACTGCTAGATGAGTGTGGGAACTTGGAGAAATCACTAAGCTGCGAAAGCGCGAGTAGAAATGCCTGCATAGCTCATGGTGCTATGAGGTGGATGTCTGTGAGAGCCCTTTGAAAACTGGCAAAGAAGAAAAACAAGCAGAGCAAAGTGTTGCTTCACTTAAGATGTGAGTGGCTCGGTAGCTCGGTGGCCAAGGGGCTGCGACGCTCCTCTGACGCTTTCCGCCGCCTGAGCCAAGGGACAAGGGAGGGTCTCAGACTCCCAAACCGTTAAGTCACTGCTGCTTTTTCTTTTTTCTTCAGAAACAAAGACTAGCTTCAATCCTTGACCCTTAGAAGCACCTAGATAACTGAGCTAGCGAAAAGGAATTGGTCAACTGCACAGTTTTAAGAGGACAGTTTTCCTTACATTGGTTTCTTACCATGTAGGACTACATGGGTGGTAGAGAGGAAGAGAACAAAAGGACATGCTATCACTATTTGCATGTTACTGGTAGAAGAAATGAGGCACATGGATATTACTGTTTTTAAAAGCAAATCAGAGTATACACAAAAATCATTAAAAGCTTCAGGTACTGAACTAAATTTTTAAATCAAATTTTGTAAACAAAAGTATATATATTTAGATATTACTAAATAGCAAATATATGATATATTTTTATGAATTTGTAAGAAAAATTACATAGCAGAATAGTTAGCAATGGAAATTAACATAGATCCAAAAGAAATTACGCTCAAAGAAAATAAGTAACCAAATAAAAATAGAATTTATGACCTAAAACACTAACACTATATTTCTTCAGTTAATTTATAGTCATTGCCTTCAAGTACAGCATTAGTAATCATAGTAACAGTTTGCATGTATATATTGACACTTTGAAGTCAGAAAATCACAGTTTAAGAAAACAGTTTATGAAGGGATTACAGCCGGCACCTGGAAGAAGGGAGTTAGCAACAATTCGGGGACAATGGATCCTTTTTGCAGCTCCATCACTTTGAACTTTTTTAAAGGCTGGAACTGTTGCAAGATTCATTTATAATTCATGTTTGCTTTGAGGTAAGATTAGGATAAAATTTGATGATATACCTTAAAAATAAGCTCTTTCGGAATATAGGGGATGTCAATGAATTGGGTTTGGGTGTGGCTGGCTTGTTCCCAAGCATCCTCCCGCTCCGGGCTGGGGCAGGGCCTCCCGCACAGCTCTCCTCTGCCTTCGGTGTCTACTGAAAATACACACAGGACTCAATCTCGCCAAATATAAAATGCTGCAAGGGCTGGGCCAAAGGAAAGCCATCTGATGATAGAGAAGCTGATGCCTCCCTGACATGTTCCCTCTTGCCTTTTCGTGTCCTACTGAGGATGCCCTCACTTTGACCCCTGTTCTCCTCTCTGGATCACTAGAACGCCATTCTATGTCCGGTTTACCTCCAGCCCAGAGGAAGCCAGAGTCCTTTTCTTTGTCCATTCTCAACAGAGCTGAGACAGGCATGCTTTTCCAGAAAGTATTTTTATGAAAACACTACATAATCCTGAAAGGAAATATAGGAAAAAGCAAAGACCATTGACCGTATAAATTTACAACATTCAGAATGGAGAATGTAAGTAAAAATAAAGGATAAGGATTTCTGAATCTGGGAAATCCAAGAAAACCGGGAAGAACTGGGTGGAGAAACGGAGTAGAGACCTGGGAGACGAGCCCTGGCCGGGCACGGTCTGGCTGGCCAGTATGGCAGTGCCGTGCCCGGCCCCCGTCCCACCCTGGCATCTGCTTGATGAAAGCCCTCTGTAGGAGCATCTGCCCCAGCCTTCTCCTCCACGCACGGCAAAATGCCAGACCCTTCTTTCCAGATCAGCATCTCACACTTCCCAGGATTCACCCATGGCTCAGGATTTAGAGCCGGTGCACTGTTCATTGGGGGCTCAGTGATGGGCAGCCATTCTTGAACCCCCAGCAAAAATAACTTAGTGGTCCTGATTCAGATTATCTCTAATCTTCCTAGGAATGACTCTGGGACCCAGCTTCCCCATAGGGGATGCCAACTATTGAAATGATCTTTAAAAATCAATTTTAACCTGCAGTTTCACCACCTTGTACTGATTAAAACACAAGATGCAAAGACATGGGTAACCCCCTTTGAAGCCTGGTCATGCTCTGACAAACCTGCTAAAATATAATGTATATATTCTCCAACCTCTTCATCACCAACCCCTTCCATATATGCCAAATTGATGAGTAAATGGAGTTGAAAGAATAGCACGTTGTGAGCTGTAAACGCGTCCTCTCCCAGCATACCATGGTATCCAAGTTCCCGCCAAAATAACTCCCTTTGGTTAAATTACCAAAGCTTCCTTTTACCAAGGAAAGCGACACATTGATGTATTAGCAGGAATTTGCCTGTGAGGATGATACCCACCTCAAGGAGGGGGAAATGTAGGTAGAAAGGGGATTAAAAGATTTTGATGCGAATGAGGGACTTCTAGAAAGGCCGGGCACAGACATGGGTGCAGTGAGCAGGGGTTCCAACTAGAGAGCCCCCAGGGAGGAATGAGGGGTGGTGGATACAGATGAGATGATCAAAAGATAGTTATAAAGAAATAAAGAAATCCAGAAACAAATGCCAACTCTTTTACGATTTTACCTACAACCGATGAAGTCCCTGGAAGAGCATGCTGGATTTTAAACCTGCAATCAACTAATTAATAATTTACAAATTTAGAAAGTTCAACAGCATGTTTAAGTTGGAGGAAGCATCAGATATAATAAGATGGAGAAAAAGAAATAATCGCTTCACTTCTATAATACAAAAACATTCAAAAACATGTAAAATTTTAAAATATCTGTCTTAGGGTAAAATGTCCCTTTTTAGTAAAAATGGTTTTTAGAAAATGTTCATGATTGCTTTTAACTAAATAATGAAATCCTTTTAGATAAATAGTGAAATCTTGGCAAGTAAATTATTTCAAAAGTTTTGACATGACCGTCCTAAGTCTTCATAATAGCAAATGGCGGTTATCTGAAGCACGAAGAAGGACCACGGTCACTACAGCAGCGTATCAATCCTGACTGGCTCTTCCCATCACGCAGCACATCTGTGCCTTCCCTTTGCCGGGGCCGTTTGTGTGTGCTCAGGAAATAGAGTCTAATTTTAATACTAGACCAAGAAAACTTTAATTAAGAGTACCATTTTCAAAAACCACACAATACATGCCTGGACTGTGTGATATTGACAAACCATATTCCTCTGAATTCCCCACGACGCAGCCCCTGTGAGCAGTCCAGCCTGACCATGGCCACTCATGCTATCAGCCACCAGCTTGGCTGTAGCAATTTTCAAGCGGCCTTCCCTTCCTGCGCCCACACTCCCTGCACACTGTGTCTCAAGTCCTCTGCCTGGCCCAGACCCCCTCTCCTGCCCTCAGGAGACCTTTGCCCTCGGCAGCCACGCCCATTAACCCCCTGTGGACCTGACGCCCTGATGTTTTCTGGAACACAAATCAGGACCTACCATAACAGTGGGACTTTTGAAGATACTAATTTATGTTCATAACTTTGAAAAGGAGCAGACATCAAATCACATTGAGTTCCCAGTAAAACGAGCAGCGTATTGATAAGAACAAACTTGCATGCAACTGAGTGTGCAGACACCTGCAGAGAATGTCCTCATCGCGTCTGTCCTGCAGCTCAGCCTAGCACCTGCCGGTCTTCGTACAAGCCCAGGTGTCCACCTCAGTGTGCTCTCCTCCTCCCACCTGTGGAATGTCTACCTGTCCTTCAGGTGTGCACTAAAGACCCCTTCCTCAGTGGGGCCTTACACGCCTCCCTTCCCCAAGGATGGGGGGTCCTACGCTGTCTCTGGGGACGTCACCAGTGCTCTGTGGCAGCGCTGATGACGGGACAAGTCTTGACGGTGTTTGTCTTCTTCCCTTTATTAGACAACAAGCTCCATGAGGAAGTCCTCGCTGTTCTTGGATCATTGACTCTTTAAATATAGTCAAATCAAATCTCTAGCCCCTTACAGTACAAGGAACCAAATTCAAATTTCAGGGTGCCAGCTAACTGATCCAGAGGAGAAAAAGGAAAGTACGTCATCCAGCCAAACCAAGATGCTGGACCATTGTGTTTGAAATACATCTTGCTTTAAAAAGAATCACAGGTAGTTCAAGTCACAATGGCACTTTAATACTCACAGACCTCATGATTTTAAAAGCAGTAAGTTATTTGGCTCTTTAATTCTCCTTGGCCTCAATGCTGATGGGTGGGGTCCATAATATAGAAATCAGCCAGAGACAGTCAGTCATCCTTCTATTTAAGAGGTCAACCCTTTTTTACCTGATCTGCTTTTTGGTGGGGAAGTGAGGCCATTTGAAACATCCTAAATCCAAATGTCTTACGTGGAAACTATTAATGTCAACATTTTCCCTTCTCAGTCTCAGCTCCCTCGGACATTTTATTTCATTAGCATCTCACTATACAATTTCACAGTAAGGAAAAACATTTTATCTGAAGAAAATATGTCTTAAAGCAATGACATATTTCTTTTCCAAAGTTTTAAAGTGACAGCAACAGAATTAGTCAAGTGCATTTGGCACTTTGTTCTGTGAAATCATAACAGGCACTTAATTCTATGGCTTTGCTTTTGTGGTCATCGACGCAGGAGCCCACCCTCTTGCAATGGGCTGCAATGATAAGAGCTGTAGTCGTTGTATTACACGTGCAGTCCTACCTGGAGCACAGTGTATGCTCAATACATAGATGGTGATGAATGCATGTTTTCTCTTTATACCATTTTTGTGCAAAATGAGATTTATTTCTACTTACAAAGGAATAGAAATTATAAATAAGTTGCCCAGAATGATAAAAATCAGTTACAAAAAAGGAGCATTCCCTAAAGACTGCTGGATCCCCCAAAATTTTCTCTGGCATGTTGGAATGAATTGAAAGCCATCACCCCCAGCTGTTAATGGCACACAGGGTATAGGTAAGCAGTGCTGTCTGCATTTTAAGTACTCCTAAACCACATAATTACCGTACCTAATTTTTAAAACTTCTAGGCCAGAAACCTAGTCATGTGACTTGACATGTTTTCAAAAGTAGGTGTAAGAACAGCCCATCCATTGAGGAAGAACACTCATGGGCTTGTCCAGTTTACGGTCACATGTGATGGACAGGACACTTCGTCCTACAAAGACATCCTGTAACATTACTTATATTTATCTGGCAGACTGGTGAGACCAGTCTGTAGACTTTAACAGGAAGAGAACTAGCTTGCTAGGCAGGATTGAATTTGCAGTGACTGGCAGAGATAAACTTACTCAAAGTGCTGTGTTATTCTGCAGCAGTTCTGAAGCTGCCTGTTGAAATGCCAACATGGCTTTGAATGATTGAAGTGATACATACCCTGATATTGAGACTAAATAGAATCAGTCTCTACTTTTAGAGCTAAAGGAAGCTTCAGCTGCCTTCCTGTTTGTATAACTGGAGCCTCTGAAGGTTCACCCCCTTCTCCAACCCTCTCAGCCACCCCAGACTGCGTAAGCCTCGCAGGCGATCCATGATGCACCTCCCCCAACCATTGTGAGTCCTCCCAAGAAGCCACCTCATTCTCTAAGAAATCGAATCATGACATAAGCAAAAGTTATTCCCCTACAAATATTTTGGAAATTCTGCAGATTAGTCTGGTGAACAGTAACTCAAGTTCCAAGACATACACACACAGATACAAAATGTTTCACATAAATTCAAAGAATTCATGGCCTTTTTGGTGACCAGCTAAGAACTTCAGGTAAAAGTTTCTTGGATCTTTGTAGGTGCTTCATACATTTTCAATCCTCCCAGTCCTCTTGTTTTTGGCTCACATAAATACATGGCAACGTCTATAATCCTTTGCTCCAAGTACAGCCCTCCCATTCCAATATAATAGTCCTGATGCTTTAAAATTCATAAGAGGGCTAAGGGTAAATATTATTTTATACTCTTGAAAAATAGACCCAAGGCTACTAAAAAGCCCACAAATAATGACTATAAAAACATGGGAATTCGGTCAGGTACAAATGTCAACAGGCAGTTTCAGGTTTCAGGACTGCTGCAGCCCACTGCGCTGGAAGGCCTGTTTCCGCCCCCCCCCCCACCCCCCGCGCCCCTGCAGAGGCAGAGCTGCTGGGGCTGGGCGTGGACCTGTCCTCCTGACTCACTGCTGCTGTGGGCTCTGGGTCAGTAGCAGACCTTTCTCTTCAGCCTGAGCCTCAGCCTCAGTTTTACTATCTTCATCTTCCTCCTAACACCTGCTTGAAGAGTTTCAAAGGGACTGCAGGAGAAGGCTGCAGCCTGGCTGGCAACATCAGAAAAACAGCACGAGGGTGCCCAGGCAGTGACCGGGGGCATTAAAAGGCACCATTAGCAAACCAGAACTTTCAACCCCAAACAATAAACCCTACTGTTCCACCACGTTTCCTTTCTTCCCTTGTGTGTTTCACAGTGAAAAAAATTACTTGCTGATACCTCAAAAGGCTAGTGCTGCACCCCGTTCATCACCCAGGGACAGCCAACGCTATCATTATGAGTTGTTGAATTGTGATCATTTGTAAACAAACCAAAACATCCTTGTCATATTTTGAAAGGTTGGATATTTTTAATGTGCAAAAATATATATATATATACTGTGATGGGCAAACAGCTTTCAAGAATAAATTACTGCAGCTTAGGAAAGAAAAATGCCTGTTTTACTACTTCTTTCAGCCAGTATCTATAATGTTATAAACTTAAGCATGCTTTAAAAATAAAAGCATCATTACATTTCTCCCCCTCATACTAACTTTACCCAGCAACTGTTTAATTAGACTTTATCTAAAAGCTAGATCTAAATTCAGAACTTGGATCCAAAAGGTATTTATGCAATTATTGCTCATGCATAAATTGTAAAGTTAGAGAAAAGCATTCAATTAGCCCATCATAGATACAGTTTTGGTCAAGTACCTGGATCTGGCTGAACAAACACTTGATCCATTTCCTGAGAAACAGTTACAGGTAGTTACAAGGCTCTTTAGTTCCCATTCTTCCGGACCAGCTGTGTCAAAGCAGCTGACAATGGTCGCTGCAGGCAGCCGATGGCACACCCAGGTCCAGAGTTGCTGCTTCAGGCTTAGAAACTTCCCATTAAAACCCTGAGTTAGAGGAGCGTGTCTTTCTGTGTGAGGCATCGTTAGCGGCTGCTCCAGCTGCGGCTTTGAGGCGAGCCATGATGTCAGTTCTGCCTCAGCAACTCTTCAGAGCTTTCTGCTTCTGTGAGTGGAGGCAGCATCCTAGCAGCGTGTCTGAAACCGTCTTCAAGAAAGCATTAACGTTCAGCAGGAGTACGGGGAACATTGCTGGGCATTCCCATACCTTTTCAAATCAAAGCCATAAATCTACCAGTGTTCTGACTTCTCTATTGATTGTTGACACTGTTCCTCTTTGGGGATGTCAATTAGCACCTCGCAGCTACCGGTCTCCATGTTGCTTGTGTTTGTGACCTTCAGGCCACCCAGTTAATGGCAAGGCTCCCAGGGAAGGAACTTAGCATTTGGGGGCAAAGAAAAGACTTCTTTTCCTAAATAAAACTGAAATGACCTTTCTGAAAAGCAGGATTTATGGGAGGCAATGAGGTAAAAAAAACAAACAAACAACAAAAAAAAAACAATTTAAAAAGAACAAAATCATATTTTCACCACCTGTGTGAAAATTTGCTTGGCTGTAGCTTGCCAGGTCCAGGGTCTCTGGCCAGCCCGGATCACTCTGGCCTTGGCAACCCCCCCCCCCCCGCCCCCCGCAGGCCATCTGAGACCACTTGATGACTAAAGAAGACAGACCTTTGTTGAGAGAAAGTTGTTCTCATTCTACAAATTCTAGTTATCTGGCACAATACTTAAATGACTTTGCTTGAATATAATGCCTAAATAAATTTGGAAAATATTTTAGGATAAAATTCTACATAAAGAGAACAGGCTTCTCTAAAAAGAATTCAGCATAATTCCTAAGACAGAGCATCCTTATTTTTTGGCAACTCACCACTTTCTTTGTTGAAGTGGAAGCATAGTAGTGACAACACACTCCCCCCTAAAATGTCAGGGTGCAAGATATCTAAAGCCACCTCTGAGCCTGTCAGCTTTGCTGGCTCTTCAGCCCCTAGGAGAGACCGGCCATTACTCAGCAGCTCTATGAGACTGGAACAGAGCTCATTTTCTAAGCAGGAAAACCCCATCTGCTCACAGCAGACAATTCCAACCCTTTCAAATCAAATGCTAAGTGTTAGGATCTAACGTTATCACCAAATGCTTGACGTTAGAATCTATCCCCAAGAGAACATGAAGGTTCTTTCCCTATTTGTTTTCCTGAATTTTCTTTCCAATTAGTCTACTTACCCTGTTTTCAGACACATACACCCCTCACATACCATAAAACAACAGGATAAATGAAATCAGCAGAGCACTATTGTTCAGCACGAATTGCTGTCCCTTGTGCTTTCGGCCATCGCCGTGTTGGTAGGAGCCCCTGTCTTGGCAATGCCAACAGAGTGTGGTTCAGGACTCGTTCTGACCCCACCCTTCCTTATATGCTATCATTCCATGCGGTGAGAAAGTGCTGCAGCTAGAAGTGAGCCTGGGTTTTGCAGATCGCCCTGCCAAAGACTTTCCTCCAGCATTGTTTAGGTGACAGCCTCACAGAGTTGCAAGAGAACCGTAGAGGGCCTGGGGCTGTGCTCTAGCTGTGCTGCAGGCTGAGCCATCCCAGAGAGATGAGTGCTTGGCCTATTTTTAAAAGTCTCCAGGGAAGTAGATTCCATAACTTCCTCTGACACCCTCTGTTTAAACTAACTCCTCCGCTGCTTACTTAGTCTAATGGGTTGGCGCTTTTCTTTTCATTCTGTCCTTGCTACAAAAAGCCAGCCGTTAACCACTATAAAATTTTGTTAGAATGTTCTTTTCCCTGCAAGGAAGCTGAACTAGATAAACCAAAGAACTGATTTGGTGAGGATCTGATGTTATAGTTGGAGCCAAATTTAATATTTCTTTTAAAAGATAATTACAGTTGGAAACATTAAGAAACAGCCCTCCCCCATGCAGCTGCATTGTGTGAGTCATCATGAATTCTAAAACAATGGAAAGGATTTGCTCAAATTCCATTTGAACATTTCATAGTAGGTCCTATTTCTTTAGTTTTAATAATCTTTATAGCTCTTCTCTGAATTCTTCCCAAAATCTCTGCTCTCTGGGATAGCTTTACACAGGGAGCCTAGAAAGTTGCCAGACCTGTGTCTGGCTCAGACACCTGGAACTGTGGTGAAATAGGGTGACTTCATGATATGGAAATGCCTATATACACTATGCTCCTGCTTATCCATTCCAATCCTAGGGTTTGTCCCTGGTGCTAATTTAGTCTTTCTCTTTAACCACACATCATGGGTTAATGTTAGTTAGAAATCTATTATAAGAACTTTTCCTACATTCTGATTTCAAGTCTCACCTTTAATGTTCTTTAGCTTATCATTTTTTCCTAAATGTCCTACATTGCACTTTTCCATAAAGAAGTAGACAATTAATATAGAAAATAAAAGCCTTCATAAGCCATCAGGCTTTATGCCAGTAAGTGGCTGTTATTATTATTGTTGTGTTTCTTTCTGACTCTGCCTAATTCTCAAAATAAATTGAATCAATTCTCAAGGTATTAGTTGGATGTAGTAGCTCACACCTATAATCCTAGCACTTTGGGAGGCTGAGGTGGGAGGATCACATAGCAAGATCCTGTCTCTACAAAAAAATTTAAAAAATAATTCTCAGTATAACCTTCAAAAATATAAATATGGTCTTTATCACTGGACTCTTTGTAAAAATATTTTCTTCCTTTGTGTATGTTCTTTTTCTCACCTTGTCAAGTAACATTCATTAAGCTCACACTTAATGTCGGATCCATTCTGTGTTAGGTGTTGCCAAGAATAAACAATATGGGTACTAGGCCATAGACAGGGCCCGGAGGAGCTCAGCTTCTAGCGTTGGTTGCTGAGCTTCCGAGGCCAGCCCACTTCCACTATCCTCCACTTCCTAACCTTCCTAACCTTCACTGCTCACCCAGCAGGTGTCTGAATTCTGTCCTCACCTTTTTATAGGATCCGATTTCACAAGGTCACCAGTGCCTCCTGGTTGCCCCAGGCAAAAGCATCCTTCAGTGCCAGTCTTCCCTGCTCTTCCGCAAGGCCGATGTGGCCCAACACTCCCTCCAAGGAGGCTCTCTGGGCCACATGGACAAATGCAGTGGTGGGAACAGATGCGTGAGCCCTAGGGCCACTCTCCCTTGGTCCCTTCTCTCTTCATGGCCTCTCTTTTGCCTTTCAAGGCTCAAGCCACGCGTAACTTATGCAACTACCAGCAGATGTGAAATGAGGGTGGAAAAACAGGCAGGCCAGGATAAATGTTAATAATCTTACCACCTTTAATCCATTAATAAAAATGCTAGGCAGTTTATGTGTGTTGTTTTTCTTTTTCTGTTTCCTTGGTTTAAAAATAATCAATAAATCATATATAGTGTTTTTTAAAACATCAAGATTAGTTCTAGTTCTAATATCCTTCTGATTTGCCAGGTCTAAGTATAAGTTTAGTTATCCACTCAGCTATCTTCACAAGTCAGTGAACATTCAAAGCACAAGGAAACAGTGGGGAAGGTTTAATAATATTCACACCAAGCCTATAAATTAGGATCTATATTTAAGCCTTATTACAAGCAAGCAGGTTAAAGTCCAACTGCAGATTGGCAGCCTCCTGGTCTGATCTTTTCTTGAATGCATCTCTGCATACATCACATCTGTGTTATGCTGAATGCTCAATTAGTAGCTGATAAATCCAGAACAGAGAAGCACTGGGAATGAAGACAAGGAACAAACACACTGCTGCAACTCGGCGGGAATGTATGTGAAAGAAACAAAACACGGATAGAATTTTACTTGTGATGATTGCAGATTGCCCTACAAAATTGTGTGCATGCTTTCCTATATAAGTCAAAAGTAATAAAGCATATAGAAAAGAAAAGAATCATGCTGCTTAAAAAGCTGATCTCCAACCCTAAGCAGGAACAACTTCACAAAATACACAGCAGTGCTTCTACTTAGAGACAATATTTGTAACATTTTAGCTATTAATTTTAATTACGGTATGAAAGTATCAGCCCATCACTATGGATTATTCACTGTTCTAAGGAAATACTTTGGATTTAACAGCCTGGTGAGTAAATGTATTCTTTTAAAGTGGCTTGTGCAATAATAACAATTTTCTTAATGGCTTTGAAATATTTAATGCCTTTAAAATGTCAAATAAAGTGCCAATTAGAGTTTTATACAAATCATCCCTCTAAATTTTTATGCTGTCATTTTGGAACTATTCCGTCTTTCTGTCCAACAGCTTGCGCTGCAAGGACAGTCTGAGGATTGAGCAGCCTAGAACACTAAGGTAACTGAGAAAATGAAATACAATGTACATGGGAATTACTGACCTGGTAGCCTGACTTTAATACCCAGCAAAATTCTGGAACTGAAGATCTTTCTACTGAGAAATCAATTTGAAATCAGTCAGAGAAGAAAACAGTTATATGAAGCAGTTAAAAAATTCTTGTTTAAAAAATCATGGAAAACCAATTCCAATTTCTGATATTTATACTTGTAGAAATGTGAGAAGGAGATTAAGGAAAAGCAGTAAACAGAGATTGTGATATATGGACATTGAATGCAAATTTCAGCTGCCTCAGTGCTACATCTTAGAGATGATGTACTCAATTGCTGCTTATAAAAATACTTAACTTTACAAATATCTCAATATTTCAGTGGGAACAATCACAAGTTTCAGTTATGTAACATGTTATTAAAATAGGCAGATATTAAAATAGGCAGATATTAAGGTTACATCTTCCTCTCCAATTCTATGTTCCAAACTTTGATAGGAGGTCTACCTTTGCCTGTAAATAATATATATTATATATTTATGTATAGTAAGTGTGTAAATGTTATAAATCATCTGTATTTCTGTAATATATGATGTTAAATTATTTCATGAGCATGTTAAGTATGAATTTTGGGGAGCAGGTATTAGGTCCTAATTGAATAGGACCTAATTGAATAGATAATTGAATTCAGTGAAGCCCAGAATCTGTATTTTGAATAAGAAACCTACATGTTTAATGATGTAGGGCAAAGGAAATCTACACCTTGAAAAATGATATAGTTAAATGATTTTTTCCCTTCCTTGATTATTTAGCCATACTGGGCATTTTAACAATATGGGGGCCGGGCGCTGTGGCTCACGCCTGTAATCCTAGCTCTTGGGAGGCCGAGGCAGGCGGATTGCTCAAGGTCAGGAGTTCAAAACCAGCCTGAGCAAGAGCGAGACCCCATCTCTACTATAAATAGAAAGAAATTAATTGGCCAACTGATATATATATAAAAAAAAAAATTAGCCGGGCATGGTGGTGCATGTCTGTAGTCCCAGCTACTCAGGAGGCTGAGGCAGAAGGATTACTTGAGCCCAGGAGTTTGAGGTTGCTGTGAGCTAGGCTGACGCCACGGCACTCACTCTAGCCTGGACAACAAAGCGAGACTCTGTCTCAAAAAAAAAAAAAAAAAATTAAAAAAACAAAACAAAACAAAAAAAAACAATATGGGGATAGAACCTTAAGCTGAAAATTTTGGATATCACAGACCTCTTTGAAAAACTGATTAAATCTATGGACCCATCATTAGAATGGTGGCCTTACTAAACATATCTAACAGATAAAAATAAACTATCTAACAAAGAGTAAGATAAATAAACTCACAGGAAATAATTGCCCATTTAAAGAGAAAACTCACAACACATTACCCCTTTTGTTTTGTTTAATTAAAAGGCCTGTGGCCTAACTTGTTATCTCTAAGAGTTCCTTTTTCTCCGCCTTGAAGAGCCCTAAGCAGTCGTGGGGTGCGGGCTCTCCACTCCAGATCTCTGCCTCACTTCCTGCCACAAACACATTTTGAGGACTCAGGTAACCTGGCCTCACAGAGAAAAGAGAAGAAATAAAGAGCATCTGCCAAAGCTTCACAGCCGTTTCTGTCATCAGTCTGCTGAAGCAGAGGGAGAAAAAGCCATTTTTACCCTTTAAAAGCAGCAAACCACTTGGCATTGTGGAGAAAAATCTAACCTGCCATTCTGCTTCTGTAAACTCCGCTCGCTCAACCCTACTCCCTCCCCTCGCTGGCGCCACTCTGTAACTTCCCAGCCGTTAGTCCTTGGAAATTATTGACCAAGATTAGAAGTTCCCGACATTAGCTCATCTGGTACATGTTTGTGCAAGGTCAAAGCCCATGGAACTTCCCCCCACCCTGTGATCCCTAGCCACCTGCGTGTGGTTTCTGCCTATAAAAATCCTAAGGAAAAAAGGGCCGGCGGGGCAGCTTCCCTAGCTGTTTGCCCCTGTGCGCGCTGGAAATCGAATCCACCTCATGCTATTGCATCAAGTCTCTGGACTCTGAGTCTTTTTTGAGCGGTCGTCTCTCCGCCACACGGGCTGTACATTTCTGCGGCCCAACAGCATCACTGCCCGGCACTTCATTCTTTCCTGCGTGTGCTGTGGCCACTCCATCCTTTTCTCTCTCTTTCTTTATTTCTCAGAAAAATAAGTAAACGTTTTACTTTTAATATCCTAATGTCTGTGTGAGAAATCTTTCTGCATCCACAGCAAGAACACCTAGTAAATCTCCACCCTTTCAATTAGAAAGCTGCATTCTCCCTGCACTGAGAACCTCGGCCTGCAACTCCCACTCCAGACACATACACCTTATCTTCCTCCTTGTTTCCTCCCATCGCAGTGGCAGTGAGCAAGGACTGCAATGATAAACCCGCAGCAAGGAAGACAACAGAATAAACAAGAGGCAGCGAGAAGCTTGGTCTGTTTCTGGAAGAGGGAAAGTGAATGAAGGAATTCTGGATGAGGCGGAGCTTAGAAAGCATGTGAGGGCCTCCAGCTGCCCACCAGGGAAGACCAAGGTCAGGAGGCAGAAGGGCTAATGTGGGCCACATTAGGGAGAGGTGGAAGCCTGGGGACAAGTGAGTGACCCTGCCTGCCTCTGCTTCCAAGGTTGTGGAGGAAGCTGTTAGGAGGGGTGTGAGATTGATCTCAATTATCAGATATGAGTGCAGGAACATCATAAAGAATGTCAGCATCAATAAAATAAACAAGAGTGATGTCAGTATCTATTAATAAAGAAAATAGCAAACAAGAGAACTAAACAGAACTGCTGTTAAAATTCCTTCTCCCTGAGTTTAGACCTGCAAGATGAGGACAGTGCCCAGGTTAGCTGCTTCTCATTAAGGGCCCTTTTATGCAATCTGATTGCTTAACCATATGCATATTAGTTAACCATATACAATTTCACTTTGTGAAAGTTGTCAATATAGTGTGGGTAATTTAAAAATAAACTAAAACCTCACCTTAACCCAAGCAATGGATATCTGATGACAGCATCTTAAGGTACCAGCACCAAATGATTAGATGACTCTTTGAGAACAGGGGACTTCCAAGCACACTCATAATTTCCCCTCAAAATAGACCATGACAATAGTCTATTTTGCATATAAGTAAAGCTAATCCATATTGGTCTTCCTCAAATATCTTATGTGCTCTTAAAATGTGATTTATTATAATCACATGCAGAGCAATAAAATCTAAATTTTTGCCCTAGTTTTTCCATATCAAGCAGACACCATGTGTTTTTATGTGTTACCTGTTTATTATTTATATAGCTGACTTCTATTTAATTATTTATTTATCTTTGTGTGTATGTATTTATATCCCATTAAATTTCAGATGTTTGAAGAAAGCCAGGTAGGCCAAGTGCAGTGGCTCACGCCTGTAATCCTAGCACTTTGGGAGGCTGAGGTAGGAGGAGTGCTTGAGGCCAGGAGTTCAAGACTAGCCTGTGCAAGAGCAAGACCCCAGCTCTACAAAAAAAAAAAAAAAAAAAATAGAAAAATTATCCAGGCATGGTTCACGCCTGTAGTCTAGCTACTTAGGTGGCCAAGGCAGGAGGATCACTTGAGCCCTGGAGTTTGAGGTTCCTATGAGCTATGATGACACCACTGCACTCTAGCCCAGGTGATAGAGTGAGATCCTGTGAAAGAAAGAAAAAGAAAAAGAAGGGAGGGAGGGAGGGAGGGAGAGAGAAAGGGAGGGAGGGAGGGAGGAAGGAAGGAAGGAAGGAAGGAAGGAAGGAAGGAAGGAAGGAAGGAAGGAAGGAAGGAAGGAAGGAAGGAAGGAAGGAAGGAAGGAAAGAAAGAAAGAAAGAAAGAAAGAAAGAAAGAAAGAAAGAAAGAAAGAAAGAAAGAAAGAAAGAAAGAAAGAAAAGAAAGAAAGACCTCTGTAGTAGATTGTGTCATTAGTGGTAGTGGAGTATCACATTTATAATGTATTCAAAGAAGTTTTCCATTATCGATCCAAAAAAAGGCTGTCTGTACTTGTTTTCACATTTTAAAGAATAAAATCCTTTTAGAATGATTGTTTGGCTGAAACACTAGAAATATTTAATATAAAAAAAGACTATGTCCCTTATAAACTTTATTTTTACAGCAATTGTACATAGACAAATGCAATAACATATACTTCAATATGTTGTTTTTTATTAACCCAAAGTTGAAAATAATGATTGGTAAATTAATAGGGACTGAATACAATTCAGGAAAAATTTTCAAAGAGCTTGTGAAAAAAGCAGCTCTGCATTTGAAATGCTCAAGAATAGCACTTTTTAAAAAACCTGAAACAGAACAGACGTTAGCCAAGTCTTACTTCCACTTTCTTTCATCCTCACGAGAACGCCCTTCAGCACTACTTTTAAGAAGGGCCCTTGCTTTTATACTCAACATTTTTTTTAATTCAGCTGTGGATGTTGGATCAATTGAGAAAAAAGAACATTTAGGTGTTGCTAATAGCCCTGTAATTTGTATTGCATATCATGACGATGGTTAGGTCTTGAGTCAAATGCCAGTACCATAAGCAGTGAACTATGGATTACTAATGTGTAAGCCAAGAAAAGCTGTGCTTGCAAATGGGGAGAGGATGAAGAAAAATTTCTCCTTCTTTGCTGCACATGCCCATTTTCCTAGGCTACGCCACATGGAGACTGTGCCATTTATCATTAAACAGTCACTCCTGCTCTGGCCCTACCTGGAGAATTCATTCTCGCCTCTATGCCCTGAGGTGAGCTCTCCCTGGCTCCCAGGGCTCAGTCTTGGTGTCTCTCTAGGGGTGGAATTCATGCCTTGTCTCTGTCTGGTTACAGTTTCTTTTTTTTTTCTCTTTTCCTTTTTTTTATTTCGGCATATTATGGGGGTACAGATTTTAAAGTTTCAATAAATACCCTTTCCCCTCCTCCCCCCACAAGTCTGAATTTCCAGCATGACCATCCCCCAGATGGTGCAAATCTCACTCATTATATATGTATATACCCACCCCCACCCCCCCATCCCCTGCCCAATACCCTATTACTGTAGTACCTATGTATCCACTTAGGTGCTGCTCAGTTAATACCAGTTTGCTGGTGAGTATATGTGGTGCTTGTTTTTCCATTCTTGGGATACTTCACTTAGTAGTATGGGTTCCAGCTCTAACCAGGAAAATATAAGATGTGCTATATCACCGTTGTTTCTTAGAGCTGAATAGTACTCCATGGTATACATATACCACATTTTATTAATCCATTCTTGGATTGATGGGCACTTGGGCTGTTTCCACAGCCTTGCAATTATGAATTGTGCTGCTATAAACATTCGAGTGCAGGTGTTTTTTTTTGTAGAGTGTCATTGGATCTTTTGGGTAGATGCCCAGTAGTGGAATTGCTGGATCAAATGGTAAATCCACTGGTATCGCTTTAAGGTATCTCCATATTGCTTTCCACAGAGGTTGAACTAGTTTGCAGTCCCACCAGCAGTGTAAGAGTGTTCCTCTCTCTCCGCATCCATGCCAGCATTTGTTATTTGGAGACTTTTTGATAAAGGCCATTCTCACTAGAGTTAAGTGATATCTCATTGTAGTTTTGATTTGCATTTCCCTGATGATTAGAGATGATGAGCATTTTTTCATATGTGTGTTGGCCATTCTTCTGTCTTCTTTAGAAAAGTTTCTGTTCAAGTCCTTTGCCCACTTTTTAATAGGGTTATTTGATTTTTTCTTGCTGATTTTCATGAGTTCTAAGTATACTCTAGTTATCAGCCCTTTATCAGATACCTAGGATGCAACAATTTTCTCCCATTCTGTAGGTTGTCTGTTTACTTTCATGACTGTTTCTTTGGCTGTGCAGAAGCTTTTTAGTTTCATCATGTCCCATTTATTTATTTTTGTTGCTGCTTTGATTGCCTTTGGGGACTTCTTCATAAACTCTTTGCCTAGGCCGATGTCTAGGAGAGTGTTTCCAACATTTTCCTCTAGAATTCTAATAGTTTCATACCTTAGGTTTAAGTCTGTTATCCAGTGTGAGTTGATTTTTGTGAGAGGTGAAAGGTGTGGGTCCTGCTTTAGCCTTCTACAAGTGGCTATCCAGTTTTCCCAGCACCATTTATTGAAAAGGGATTCTTTTCCCCAGCATATGTTTTTGTCTGCTTTGTCAAAGATTAGATGGCTATATGAGGATGGTTTTATATCAGAATTCTCAGATCTGTTCCACTGGTCAATATTCCTATTTTTGTGCCAATACCATATTGTTTTAATTACTACAGCTTTGTAGTATAGTTTTATATATGGCATATTAATACCTCCCATTTTGTTTTTGTTGCCTAGAATTGCTCTTGATATTCGGGGTCTTCTTTGGTTCCATACAAAGCACAAAATTATTTTTTCTATATCTGTGAAGAATGCGGATGGGATTTTAATAGGTATTGCATTGATTCTGTAGATCAGTTTGGGTAGTATAGACATTTTAATGATGTTGAGTCTGCCGATCCATGAGCATGGAATGGATTTCCATCTGTTTACATCCTCTGCTATTTCCTTCCTCAGTGTTTCATAGTTCTCCCTGTAGAGGTCTTTTACCTCCTTGGTTAAGTATACTCCTAGGTACTTTAATTTCTTTGTTGCTATTGTGAAGGGTATTGAGTCTTTGATTTGGTTCTCAATTTGATTGTTGTTGGTGTATACAAATGCCTCTGATTTCTGTGTATTGATTTTGTATCCTGAGACTTTACTAAATTCATTTATCAGTTCCAGGAGTTTCTTGGTTGAATCTTTGGGGTTTTCTAGATACAATATCATATCATCAGCAAACAGTGAAAGTTTGATCTCTTCTGTCCCTATTTGGATACCTTTAATTCCACTTTCCTGTCTGATTACTGTAGCCAGGACTTCCAGCACTATGTTGAATAGAAGTGGAGATAGTGGGCAGCCCTGTCTGGTTCCAGTTCTAAGTGGGAATGCTTTCAGTTTTTCCCCATTCCGTATGATGTTGGCTATGGGTCTGTCATAATTGGCTTGTATCATTTTTAGGTATGTCCCTTCTATGCCTATTTTAAGTGTTCGTATCATGAAAGGGTGTTGAATTTTGTCAAAAGCTTTTTCTGCATCTATTGAAAGAATCATGTGGTGTTTGTTTTTGCTTCTGTTTATGTGGTGAATTGCATTTATAGATTTACGTATGTTGAACCATCCCTGCATCTCTGGGATGAAGCCCACTTTGTCGTGATGGATTATTTTATGGATAAGCGTCTGGATTTGGTTAGCTAAGATTTTGTTGAAAATTTTTGCATCTATATTCATTAGGGATATTGGTCTGTAGTTTTCTTTTTTTGTTGCATCCATTCCTGGTTTTGGTATCAGAGTAATATTCGCTCCATAAAAGGTGTTGAGGAGGTTTCCGTTCTTCTCGATGTTGTGGAATAGTTTCTGCAAGATAGGTACTAGTTCTTCTTTGTAAGTGTGGTAAAATTCGGGTTTGAAGCCATCTGGACTGGGACTTTTCTTTTTAGCGAGACTTTTAATTGCTGTTTCTATTTCAGCTGTTGATATTGGTCTGTTCAGGGAATCTATTTCTTCCTGATTGAGCCTAGGGAGGCTGTGTGTTTCTAGAAATTTGTCCATTTCCTCCACATTTTCCAATTTGTGTGAATAAATATTTTTGTAGTTCTCATAAATTGTATCTTGTATCTCTTTGGGATCAGTTGTGATATCTCCTTTTGTTCCCGATGGAGCTTATTAGAGATTTCTCTTTTCTGCTTTTCGTTAGCTCAGCCAGTGGCGTGTCAATTATGTTTATTTTTTCAAAGAACCAACTTTTTGTTTTGTTAATCTCCTGAATAGCTTCCCTGTTTTCAATTTCGTTTAGTTCTGATTTGATCTTGTTGATTTCACTTCTGCTGGCTTTGGGACTGGTCTGTTCTTCTTTTTCCAACTCTTTGAGTCGTTTCATTAGATTGTCTATTTGTCATCTTTTTGACTTTTGGTTATAGGCATTTATGGAGATAAACTTTCCTCTCAGAACTGCTTTAGCTGTGTCCCAGAGGATTTGATAACTTGTCTCTCCATTGTCATTTTCTTCATAGAATTTTTTTATTTCCGTCTTGATTTCCTCATTTATGAAGTAATCATTTAGTAGGAGGTTGTTTAATTTCCACGTTTTTGTGTAGAAATGTGAGTTTCTGTTACCGTTGATTTCTACTTTTATTCCACTGTGATCTGAGAAGATACATGGTATGATTTCTATTTTTTTAAATTTCTTGAGGTTTACTTTGTGTCCTAAGATATGGTCAATCTTAGAGAATATCCCGTGTGCTGATGATAAGAACGTATATTCAGTGGATTTGGGGTAGAATGTTCTGTAAATGTCAGTCAGACCCAATTGTTCTAGAGTTTTGTTTAAGTCCATTATTTATTTATCAATTTTCTATTTGGAGGATCTGTCTTGTGCTGTCAGTGGGGTGTTGAAATCTCCGGTGATTATGGAGTTGCTATTAATCCATTTGCTTAGCTCCAGTAAGGTTTGCTTTATGAAACTAGGTGCACCTAAGTTGGGTGCATATATATTTAAAATTATTATCTCTTCTTGTTGAAGTGTGCCTTTCACCATTATATAATGACCCTCGTTATCTTTCACTACTTTTGTTGGTTTAAAAACTAAATCGTCTGAAATTAGTACTGCCACGCCAGCCTTCTTTTGGCTTCCATTTGCTTGGAATACTGATCTCCACCCTTTCATTTTTAGTCTATACACATCCTTGCAGGTTAGATGTGTTTCCTGAAGACAGCATATACTTGGCCTGTATTTTGTCATCCATTCAGCCAGCCTATGTCTCTTGAGTGGAAAGTTTAAGACATTCACATTTATTGAGAGAACTGATAGGTAAGGTAATTACTGTTCATTCTGTCGGGTTGGATGTTGTTGCTATGATTTCTGTCTTGAGCCATTGTAATATCTGGCCTTTAATCTTTGGGTTTTGGTTGTTTTTATATTTGTGGGTTATTATTATGATGTTCCGTGGGTAACGCTGTTTTGAGTACTTGTTGTAGGGCTGGTCTTGTCTTGGTGAATTCTCTGAGGCTTTGCTTGTCTGAGAATGTCTTTATTTCTCCTTCATATACGAAGCTTGGTTTTGCAGGGAATAAGATTCTAGGCTGGGCATTGTTTTGTTTCAAAAGAGTGAGAATGGGGCCCCAGTCTCTCCTTGCTTGTAAAGTCTCATTAGAGAAGTCTGGTGTTATTCGAATTGGCTTTCTCTTGTATGTTACTTGCTTCTTTTGTCTTGCAGCTCTTAGAATGGCCTCTAATTGATATTTTGATCAGTCTGATGACTGCATGTCGTGACGTCTTCCTGTTTGCATTGAATCTCCCAGGGGTCCTCTGAGCTTCTTGAACTTGTATATCGAGATTTTGAGCAAGGCCTGGGAAATTTTCCTCTATTATATCTTCAAAGGGCTTGTCCAACCCGTGAGTGTTGTCCTCTTTCCCTTCTGGTAATCCTATGACCCTCACATTAGGTTTCTTCACATAATCCCACATCTCATGTAGGCTTTGCTCTTTTCTCTTGTTTCTCTGCTCTATCTCTGTGACTGATTTATTTAATTGGAGGGTGTTATCTTCAAGCTCTGAGATTTTTTCTTCTGTTTGATCTACCCTGTTCTTGAGACTTTCCACTGTATTTTGTAGTTCCCTGAATTGATTCTTCATTTCTAGGAGTTTGGTTAAACTTTTCTTCATTGTGTCTATTTCTTTAGTGAACTTTTGTTCTAGGTCCTGGAGGCTTTTTGTGGTTTCTTTGTGTTGGTTATTGAGTTATTGTTGCAGGTCGGTGAGTGTTCTTATGATCCACATACGAAATTCCTCTTCTGTCATTTTCGTTGCCTGATTTTAGTTGGTGCCCATTTCTAAGGGGCTGGGGCTCCTCTTTGGGGGTGTGTTTTACATTTGGTTCTTCATATTTCCTGAGTTCCTTAGCTGATTTCTTCCCATGTCGATCAGTTGTTGTTTCATTTCTGTAGGTTTTTGTTTGGGTATTCACACGCCTTGTTTAGTTTCTGAGCCGTTAGGTGGTGTCTGTGGGTGAGATTCAACCACTCCCTGTCTAATGAGTCAGTAGGTGTTGTGAAAAGGGTGTTCAGGATGCTCTCTCTGTCAGTAGGTGGCGCTTACTTGGAGGAACAGGCTATGCTGTTGTTTTTGTGTCCTGTTATCAGCTCTTGTTCCTGTAGGGAGAACTCTAGTGCCTCAGGTGGTGGGTGGGGCCCTGGGACTTCCAGGTGTTTCCTTTTCTCCCCTTCAGTGAGGGCTGGTCTGGGAGAGAGTCTGGGCGGAGCTGGGTTCGGTAAGCCTGCCCTCAGGCACCACCAATGTCGTTAGCGGGGGTCAAAGTTCTATTCTCTGCTTCCAGGAAAAGCTGCCAAGGAGGGGCTGGAATGGCCCCGCTCAGCCAGGAAGTCTACGTGTGGGGTGGGGCTGTCTGAGACCCGCAGTCTGGAGCAGGCCTGGCTTCTTTCTACCCTCCCCAACTCCGCGGCTACTCCTGGGCCTCTGCCAGCAGGCCAGACCACATGCTACCAGGCCTCCCGTTTGTGCTGCCGGTGGGGAGGTTCCCTGTGCAGGAACGCCACCTGGGCTGGGCGCACGGCCTCCCTTTGGAGGGGAGGGTTGCCCTCTAGGACGCTGATCTGCCCCCAAAGGCACAGACACCTCAGTAGGCTGTTCAAAAATATCCCTTCTGTGCCCCCGGTAATGCAAGTCCTGGGTGCACGGGATGTGGTCTGCAGGTCTGACCTCTGGGTCCCAGAGTTCAAACTATATCCCCACCAGGGAGAGGAGTACCAGTCCCAATTCACCCACAGGGAGCCCAAGCTGGGTCTCTGTCTCTCAACCTCAGGGTCTGCCCCATTCTCCTGGGATCACCAGGCCAGCAGCACCTAGGAGGGCTGGCGGGTAGGGAGCTCACAGTCTGAGTTCCCCTTAGTCAGCTGTAGGGCCCCAAAAGGGAAGGTCCTGTTCCCTGTAGGTGCCTCTGGCTGGTGGCTATATTGTCTCTCTGTCTCTCTGGGCAGCTGGGGGTAGGGTCTGGGGAGGGGAGCAGGAGGCAATATGGCGTCTGCCTCGCGGCTCGGGTCTGTGCACATGGAGGTGCCTGAGGGAGTTGGGAGCCTGATGCCTCGTCTGCTACTGGCTTACCGCTCACTGGAGGAGGCCGTCACTGGGCTAGTGTCCGAAGGTCTCTCCACCCGCTGGGGAGTCCACCAGCAGTCCCAGATGAAGGGAAGGGGAAACGGCCCATCCACCTACCCTTGCCGCTGGTCTCCGGGCTGCTCCGGGGGTCCCAGCTTCCAGTTCTCCCCCGTGACCTCCTCCTGTGGAGTCTCCCGTGGTCTCAGGTACTCCTCCTTCCAACTCTCATCTGATGTAGCTCGTCTTCTTGCTTCTTTCTTCTAATTTCTGCTAGAATCTGTCTTTTCTGCAGAGATACTCTGTCTGGCGGTGTTTCTCATCCGCCATCTTCTGGGCGCTCTGGTTACAGTGTCTTACACCTCTTTTCTTTTTAACCTTCCTTACTCTGTAGCCGAATCCCTCAAAATCCACAATTTTCCCCAAGCATCTGTTTATTTAAAATGATAAATTACCTTTCTTCCTTCAGGTATTGTCCATTCAAAAGCTACCTGGCTTAGAAACAAAATATGACAAAAAAATGGACGGTATTTTTGCAACTCCAATCAATAACTATTCTTTGTATATCTTCCTTATATCTATATCACAAAAGCAATAGTAAAATAATAATATGTAATAATAATACCACAATCACAATAGCAAAACTCATCAACCTTGCACCTTTGATCTTTGAACTCTTACAATGGGAAGAATTGGACCCTTGCACATGTTTTTATCTGGTGAAAGTAGTATGTATGCGTGTATTCATATGTATTTGTTCTGACTTCCAGTTAGGCTGTAAGATACGTGAAAATAAAGGAAGCTAGATCTCCTATTAATTTATTTTTTGCTTGATTGGCTATGATTTTAGGAGAGGCAACAAATTTACCCGCAGACTTCACTCTCTGTTACAAACTGTCCTAAACAATCAATGTAGCTGGATTTTTCCAGTTGCTTTCTCTTGCAACATCATTGTCATGCTTTGCCTATTATAGTGATATAAGTCCAGCCAGGCATAACCATTAATTATAAGTTTCCAACTAGTAATCTTCATTTGTATCAGACAGGATAAGCTAGATAATGCTGTTTAAAAAAATTTTAGTAGTAGAAAATAACAAAATTTATCTCTTGCTACATGTTCATTAAAGGTCATTTGGGGACCCTACTCCTATGTCACTGTCATCTTCATTCCAAAACCCAGACGGAGAGACTGGACTCCACCAGATAGAGAGGCTGAGGGAAAAGACAGCATGGCAAAACATGTGCCAGCTCTTAAGGACTCTCTTGGGTGGTTCACAAAGCACTGGTCAAAGCAAATCTCCTGACCACATTTGAATTTAGTAGGCTGAGAAGTATAATCTTTCCCTAGGAAGGAACATGGAACTCTGTCCAACAGTGACACCGTCTACCACCACATTTAACTGGAGTTTGACCCTTTACAGAGTGACTCATCACAGATTATGCCCCCAGACAACCTTTCTTTAGCATTACTATCCCCCATCTTAGCATACTTGAGCTTCCTCCTGCACTAACACTCTCTCCTTGCTCCATTCCATCCAGTCTTGGTTGGACCTCCTGCTTCAGCCTCCCTGCCTCCTCTTTGCTTCTAGCTCACCTTAGCTTTCAATGCCTGGGTTTACTTGGTTTCTGTAGCCTCTGATCTACTGGGTCCTCTTTTGGAGTATGCCTTGTCCCCTTTCTAGCTCAGCACAACACAACTGACTATTTAGTGTGTTGCTCTTCTCTTGCAGCCCCTGAACTCCAGATCTTTCATGACGGGCAAGGGCTCGACCTGACATTCCCACGTGCACTCCCACACCCTGGCCCCAGACCTAATGGGCCAGTTATCACAGAGCTTTACCACCCCAGAACACATAATATTGTTATCGTAATTTTATAGCTACATAGACAAGATTTAGGGAGGTTAAGTGATTTCCTTAGGAACACAAAGATCACATTTAAAACATTGCCTACTTCTTGATCTTCTGTGGGGCCTAAAATAAATAAACGTGGCAGGGTCTCAACGTAACTCGAAGTTTGATGAGTCTCTGGAAGAACAGCGACATGCACTGCTAAGTGGGTGGGAAGGTGGCTGCAGGCATTGCAAGAGACACATCCAACATGGAGTTTGAGAATAGCCCCTCTGGTCTGCAGAAGTGTCTTGCTCCAGCAGAGGGGGAGACCTGGAGGGGTGAAAGCTGGGTCGCAGGGAGGGTGCTGGATCTCTGCGGGGAGGCGACCATTTCTTGGGTCTAAGATCTTTAGAGAAAAGAGTTATTTAGGTGCCTCTTTTTCATAATTCTGACCTACTTGCAATGATTCAAGAATAGCTTGTTTGTCAATCAGAGATTATTTTCATTTGCCTTCCCTGTTTCCCCTGTGCCACCTTTTGTTGTCTTATTGCTTTTTTCTGATTGGTTAGTGCCTCCGAAATCTTTCTTGCAGTCACTCTGACCTTCACCAACCTCTCTGCTTGGATGCATGTAGAATCATAATGTTAAAAGAGCAGCATTTCTACTAAGGTATATGTTAATTTAGATTACTGGGGACTCCACAGGGCATAAATATTGCTTAATATTTCAGTTTCTTCATTCTCTTCTGAGGAGAACACAAGCCTGATGTCTTCCTGAGGGGAGAGAGAAAAAGCTCTTCACAGAAACCAAAAAACAAACAAACAAACTAAACCCCACACCTAAAGTCAGTGTTCTTGAATGAAACCAGCCTGTTCATGTTCCTGCATGGGTTTAAAAGTTTTCCAATTAGGGCCGGGCATGGTGACTCACGCCTAGAATCCTAGCACTCTGGGAGGCCGAGACGGAAGGATTGGTTAAGCTCAGGAGTTTGAGACCAGCCTGAGACCTGGTCTCTACTAAAGACCTCATCTCTACTAAAAACAGAAAAATTATCCAGCCATCATGGCATGCACCTATAGTCCCAGCTACTCGAGAGGCTGAGGCAGGAGGATCATTTGAGCCCAGAGGTTTGAGGCTGCTGTGAGCTAGGCTGACGCCATGGCTCTCTAACCCAGAGTGACAGAGTGAGACTCTGTCTTAAAATAAAAAAAGTTTTCAGGTTAATACAGGTCTTGAAGTCTCTACCATGTGGCAAGGCCACTACCCCAACAAGTGGGGAGAGTCCCCCTGGTCCCCAGCTCCCCATACCCGCCCCTCATGTTTAGATGGCTGCATTTCTCTTGAGTTAGAATGTTCCATTAGCTGTGGCTCCAGACTGAGCATAGCCCTGGGTCAGGGATTGATTGGAGGAACAGATGGTCTGATTTCTAAGTCCACAAAAATTATTACACTTGATTTAAAGAAGAAATTTCCATCAGTATTTTCCATGTTCATGTTTTCCATTATAAAATCATTTCTCAAAATTGTACTGTAATTAGTATGGAACCAAAAGGGAGCTCCACACTCCATCTCAGTGATGTGGTACTGTGGGAGGCATCAATAAATAAGACAATCAATGCTTTGCAACTTTAAGGATATTGAGTTCCTTTATTTCAGGGAGAATATTTTGAGCCTCAGGCTATATTATCACTGGAATACAAACAAGCTGCAATTTAGAAGAAATGTTATGCAATACTGTACATAACTCATTCAGAGCTGTGCAAAATACGACTGAGAAAAGAGGATTGAGAGTTACCTGAAGACCACTGGGCCCTTGTGGTCATGACTCATGGGAGGAAAAATGGCACAGAATCCTAGAGATCTGCATTCTTACACTGGCTGTGGGGCAAAGTTACCCTGAGCAAGTCGGACCTTAGTCCCCAGCTGTTAAAATAAGAAGGCCCTAACTAGACCTAAAGTTCCATGACTCCATCTATCAACTGCCCACAAGATGCCCACATCATCACTCTCTCCCCAAAACACTCACCATGTCCTTCAGCATAATTGGAGGGAGTGCAAGTACTTTGAGAAATCTACCTTGACAGAGTAGAATAGATCAACCAGCACTGAAGGAGGAACATTAGAAAGGAAATTTTCATCTAGAAGATAAGGCTGGTTTCTTGAGTTCTTGTTGACATCTTTCAGGAAAATATTTTGCAGTATTGCCTTATAGTCTGCTTCTCTGAAAGACAGAATGAAATGGGGGAAACACCACATTATTATTTGCCTCAAGTTTTCACCCTCAGAGTTAGAAGTCAGCTGTTGAATCTGCTGACTTCAAGGACGAATGTTCTGAAGCATGGTGTACATGAGCGAGGCATCTTTTCCTTTTGTGGGAACTTCTACTCAGCTCTAATGTGTCCTAGACACTCTCTGGGGGAGCAGAAGAGAGTATCAGGTCTGTTGTGGATGAATCACAATAACAAATTTTATACACAATTTCACCATTTAAATTGAAAATATCATGAGGAACATATGGTCTTTGTTTTTGCTTCTATTTATGTGGTGAATAACATTTATAGATTTGTATATGTTGAACCATCCCTCCATCTTTGGGATAAAGCCCATTTGACATGATGTATTATTTTTTTGGCAAGGACCTGAATTTGGTTTGATAGGATTTTGTTGAGAGTTTTTGCATCTATATTCATAAGGGATATTGGTCTGTAGTTTTCTTTTTTTGTTGCATCCTTTACTGGTGTTGATATCAGGGTGATGTTGGCTTCATAAAATGTGTTGGGGAGGATTCCTTCCTTCTCAATGTTGTGGAATAATTTCTGCAGGATAGGCACCAGTTCTTCTTTGTAGGTATGGTAAAATTCAGCTGTGAAACCATCTAGTCTGGGACTTTTCTTTTTAGGAAGGTTTTTTTATTACTGCTTCAAATACAGTACTCAATATTTGTCTGTTCAGGAATTCCTGATTGAGCCTAGGGAAACTGTGTGTTCCTAAGAATTTGTCTATTTTCTCCTCATTTTCCAGTTTACATGCATAAAGGTTTTTATAGTATTTATAGATGATATTTTATGAATGGATTAATAAAATGTGGTGTATTCATTCCATGGAGTTTTACAAAAAACAATGGGACTATAGCATCTCTTGTATTTTTCTGGATAGAGCTGGAACCCAGTCTACTAAGTGAAATATCCCAGGAATGGAAAAACAAGCACCACATGTACTCACCATCAAATCAGTATTAACTGATCAACATTTAAGTGCACATATAGTAATAACATTCATCAGGTGTCAGGCAGGTGGGAGGGGGTGGAGGGGATGGGTATATACTGTGTTTCCCCTAAAATAAGACAGGGTCTTATATTTATTTTTCCTCAAGAAGACACCCTAAGGGCTTATTTTCAGGGATGTGTTAATTTTTTAAGTACGGTATAACAATCTACATTTACTCAAATATAGTTAAGTAGTCTTCTTCTGGAACATCGTCATAACTCTCCAAACGCTGAATTCCATCCTGAATTTCTTGCGACTCTATTTCCTTTAGAACAATTGGCCCCAATCTCTCATGTCAGCACTAAAGCTCTCATGGGGCAGATGAGAAGAGCTGCTCATGTTCTTTACTGCTCTGCAATGAAATGCATGGGTTGTGTGGGTTGTGCAGATGCTCTGTGTAGCCACGCCCGTCACTAGGTCTTATTTTCGGGGTAGGGCTTCTATTGTGCAAATGCTTAGAAATCCTGCTAGGGTCTATTTTATGGGTAGGTCTTATTTTCAGAGAAACACCGTATACACCTAATGGGTGTGGTTTGCACCATCTGGGGTATGTACACATTTGAAGCTCTGACTCGGGTGGGGCAAAGGCAAGATATGTAACCTAAACATTTGTACCCCTGTAATATGCTGAAATAAAAAATTAAAATAAAGGTAAAAATAAATAAATTGAAAATATCGAATACCCAGAAATATTTTCTGCAATCCATTTCAGTATCAAAATAGCTCAATATTGCCCACAAGCCAATCATCGAGAATTATACTGTTATTCTAAAATACTTGAGCTTTCTTCTTACTGATAAAATGATGGGAAAGAAAAATTCAAATCTACAAGCATGTTTTCATAAACACGAAAATAACTAATTCAAAGCCACCATGATTTGAGTAATTGGTTCAATTCAAACATAGTGGCTGATAATCGCACTAGTTATTTTCCTTTGAAAGCTTTCTGTTTATATAATGAAAATAAATTCGATGGGTTTCAAGCAGAAGCATATTCTATGAAGACCTAAGTAAAAAGTTATTTTAGGGAGTAATCAGAAATCATGCAGCTTTCATCAGTGTTTCCAAGGGAAAGTTTCTTGTGATGATTTTCCAGGTGAGCTTTTGCCATTAGGATTTCACCTTAAATGACTAAGTACTTATGTATTCAAGCATCTTTACCATCTTGAATTTTGCTGTATTCAACCATAATGTAATTTCCAAAGTATTTCTGTTGTTAGTAATTGCCATTTGTGCTGGAGTCTCCATTTCTTCCCCATCTCTTAATGATCTCCAGGAGCCACTCATCCATGGTAGCCCATTCCTCAGTTGGGTTGGTCCTGTCCCAAATGACCCTCCATGGAATACACAATGAGTACATCTTAATATAAATAATTCACAAAAGAAATTGTGCTTTTAAAAAATTAAACCAGATTATAGATATATAAAAAATAAGATCTAATGCTAGGCCAGGAGTTCATAGTTATCATCAATGTAAGACATAGAACAATTCAAATCATTGCATGGTTCTCCTTATCTTGCCTATATTTTTGCATATGTAAAGTGGGGATGATAATGATAGTACTTACTATTCCTCAGAGTTCTTGCAAGGATTAAGTGACTTAAATTTATAGAAAAGAGCTTAGAACAGTTCCTGGTACATAGACATATATGCTATTATATAATGATAAATAATTTTTATTTTTTTCTTCTGATTGTACCAATGACTATAGCACATCTTCCCATGATAAAGTAAATTACAATTTTTTTTATTTCAGTATAACTCCATCAAACACAAATATAATTTAAAAACCTACTGTTTATGGCTCCAAAAAGAGCTAGAACCCTAAAGAAATATTGAGCTGTATTCTGGATCACGTATGTATATGTTGTAGGTTTTTTATTGAATGTTCATTTATGTGCCAATCATCTTTAAAGTGCTTTATAGGTAATCATTTATTTAATTATCACAAATATATTAGACATTGTTTTCATAATTTTGCAGCTAAGGAAACTAAGGCAAACACCTGTTGTGTAATTTGCCCAATATCCCACGGGGTAAAAAACAATGAACAGATGACTCAGAGTCCAGTCCAGAGACAGCTGGACTCTAGAGACTGCCTGTTTAACCTCTGTACTATTTCTTGTTATGGATAGAAAGCCCCTCATTTCAATTCCTGAGCTAATAGCTACGATTGTGCAATAACAGACAAGTCAGTATAACTGACTGCCATCTACAACTCAGCAGAATTACCCAATTTTAGATTCTTATCTAGGCACACAATTTTGTTTAATGAGCACCCTTTCATATAACATATGTCCTATCTCCCTAATTATACTTTAATGTCCATGAGGGGTCCACCTTAAAGTCAGTATAGATTAGGGCATATAGCAGGCCTTCCGTGAATATTTGGACATATGTGATACCATCCTATTAGATTATAAGCATCACAGAATTCAGTTGGAATGAGGTGATTTTTCACTTAGGGTCTGGAACTTGTATCTCCCTCCTGTGCCATACATTTGGGCAAGTCTGCACTGAGTTACTTAGGGGATCCCAGCTAAAAAGGCTTTGTCTTCAGTCTTCTGAGAGCCATCTGCCTTTTTCTTACTTTTTAAAAACTATCCCTCAGCTCTTGATGAAAATATGGGGCTTTCCAGACAATGTTAGCTCAAGAGCTGAAGCTGTGAGATGCAGGGCTTCAGGACCTTCCAAGAAGCCCTGCCTTGGGGAACACAGGCCATGCTATCAATTTCAGGCAGTTTCCTTGCAGGAATACAGTGCTGCCAAGTTAATATACTTAAATCAAATCCAACAAAGACAGCTAGATCTAGACAGGTAGCTTTCATTATAGTCTAGAACAAGGAGGTAGCCATGATATGGTACAAGGAGCCTAAGCTTTCCACTCAGTGGTCCAAATTCCAATTTTGCCACTTCTCAAACTCTATAAACTTAAAGTAATTCACTAACCTTTCTGAGCTTCAGTGTTCTCGAATGTGAAATGAGGATAAGTGTGCTAACCCTCCCCATATGCTATGCACATGTATATTGTAACCATTTATTTAATTCCAGGGAACTCTTCAACAGTTAAGTATGCCTCTTAAAAGGCATGCTATACAAGGAAAGAGTAAAGAATAGGGATCATCATTCTTAAAAACAAGTTTTCTTCCCTCTTTTTTCATCTTTTTTAGACATTAACTAGTGAACAGGACATTCAGAAACTTTACAGAGAAGTGGATCATGGAAAATGCTTATCCAAAACAAGGTAGCCCAGCTAAATGATGAGCAGGACCTCATGAAGGAAAACAGTGTACACCAGTAGTAAGTATTGAAAGTCTCCTCAACCTCAAAGACACACCCGGTCGCGTGCAAGATGGTAAGCAGGCAGATGGGAAAGACTGAGAATTTGGGGGTCTGTCGCATGGAGGAATCTTGGGAAGCATTTCCTTCCTGCCCATCATTCTTTCATACGCCAAGCCCCAGATTCAGACACTTCTTCAGCCACAGATCTGCCAACCCCCCCCCAAGGACAGTGGGAAATTCTTCTCCAATTCTATTAGCCATGCATATATGTTTCTTGAAACTTAGGAGAAGATATTAGATATAAAGTAATTTTTACCCTCCTATGAATTTCATTTTCTTCTGAAGCCTCACGCACTGTGGAAAGAACCATTTTCTCTAACTCACTGTAATTGTAGAGTCACTGTAGCTTGCATTAGTTATGATGATTAAATGCTATTGATGGAAAAGAACTCTACAAGTATGAGATGTCTTCAAAATATTAAACGCTAATAATTGATTATGGAAAATGTAACTGCCCCAGGCACTTATCAGGGCAACACTTTCTTCACATCTACATTTTAAAACTTGCTGTTTTGTATTCTAATTTAGGAGTCAGCAAACTTTTCCTATGAAAGGCTTTGTAGGCCTTCATATTTACTACTCAACTCTGTTGTAGCATGAATAGAGCCCATAGATAATGCATAAATAAATGTGTCTGTATTCCAATAAATATTTATTTTAGATGCTTAAATTTGGATTTCATATAATTTTCATGTATCACAAAATATCATTCTTCTTTTGAGTTTTTTTCCTCCAACCATCTAAAAATGTAAAAATATCCATAATTCACTGGCTGTACAAAAACAGGTGATGACTCTGTAGGCTCTTTGAAAACAACAATCGTATTTTCCTCTTCTAAATGAATAATAAGATGCTTCTAATATCAATATTTTATATGAATTCTAAGGAATTTGCAAGCCAATAGGGGGAAGGAGAAAGAAAGAAAAGGGAAATAAATAACTGAAATGTCATATCCTTAAGAGTTGCTAAAATTGGACTACACTATCTGCGAAAACATTTCTTGATAAGCTATTTGGAAACACTGCCTTTATTTTTTACTTTTAAAATTTGGGTCACAGTCGAACATGGACTGCTCATCAGTGCTTCAAGAGGCGGCTGAGGCTTTGCGGTGATTAGTATCAGAAGTGAAAAGATGGGGTATGAGCCATGATGGTTAATGGAAGCAACGGCTTCTCCTGTTATCATTCTGCATGGACAACAGAGAGAAAATGAATCTAAATAGAAAGAAAGAGATCTCGTGCTTGTTTATGCATTTTTGATGCTAGCTCTAGTGTTGAGCATTTTTGGAATAATTCAAATAAAAGCCACATCTTTCTGAAAAGATTTCTTCATGGTTGCATGGTGCTGCTGGGTCCCACATGGACAACTGTAACCTCACTGAACTCTGCTGATAACGTGTGCCAAGTTTCTCTGGTGTCCAGGGGAGATCCGGGCTCAGTGCCAGTTCGAAAAGTTTTCTACCTGCTACTTCCCTGATTACCATGGGCACATCATTTCCAAATGGATAGTGAGATCCCTAGGACAGGTGACACAAGGCATGAAACCAAGTCATTTCACTTTCAGATCTACATTCTTTTTTTAAAAAAAAAAAATCACACTACAGCCACTAGAAATTATTATTACAAATGAGTGCCTATCCACAAGTCTCAAGGTCTCTAAACTTTGGATACAAAAGACATATGAACTCTAGACTGCTTTCATCCCAGTAGGAAAAAATCTTAGAATCACCAAGTTGGAATAAACTTTGGAAATCATCCAACACTCTTCAACATTTACTAGAAGAATGCTTAGCTCATTTTGGAGGGACAAAAATCAAAAACACTCCCTGTCCCCCCACACACCAAATCTCCTATCCAGATATTTATGGTCCTCCCACATCAGATGTTATCTTTGTGCCTAATTTACATTTTGGGAGGTAGTTCATTTGCTAGACCCATTTTTCTAGAAACTCATTGATGATTATGCCAGTCTGCAATACCAATAACTGATAAAAGAATTTTGATGAGTTTGTAAAAGTAATGTAGGGTTTTCCCCCCTATGCTCTGGTGATTAAGGAAAGCGTGGGGGCAATGTGCTATAGGAAAGGAAAGAAATGAAGAGGATTCTTAAAAAGCCAATTAAAAAGTTTGGTGCTGGAGTACATCTCCAGTCTATAAATTGAATAAAAAATAAGTTTTATATGTTTGTTGTCATTCAAGAGCTATAAGTTTGTACCTACAACTTTTTGTTTGGTGCAATATAAGCTCATCTCTCTACCGTCTCATAAAGTGAGCTCTTCTTTCCCCTGCTCTAAATTAAACACTTCTATTTCCTCTCTGCAAACAATGAGCTCCTCCGACAGCATATTTATCCTGAAGCCTTGCCTGCTACCCCTGAAAAAATGAGGGATTCTCTCCAAATCTGTTTACTGTAAGTATGATTCTCATGATTCTTAGTTTACTGACTAGAATAAGTAGGTATCTACAAGAGTAGGTAGAGTATACCACCCCTTTAACGATACAACATAAATACTTATTCATTCAATGAACTGTTAAATGTGCAGCATGTCTATCATTATACAATTTTTATGTCTTAGATTAAAATTTAGTAAGTGCAGGAATTGAATTTACCTTATTTTGTGTCCCATAGTTGTCCCTAGACATTGCCTTCAGGGCTGATCCTTGTACTGTCAGCTTATGTGCTAACTTCCCAAACAGCCTTCTGTATTCCCCTGCTTCAAATTTGACCAACTTACAACCTATTCCCCAGTATTCTTCTCTCAACTAACTATTAGGAAAGAGTTGTGATAAGTACAATGATGTCCATGGCCATTAATGACAACTTATCACTTTCTATGGAAAACTGTACTTTTATGAGAATTATATTGAAGAGAGTCAGCATGTCAGGAAGGAATGAATCTACACCAGAGCTGGAAGTTCAGGCCAAAGAGAGAGAGATTTTTCCACCGGGTGCTTCAGCAAGGCTCTCGTGTATAAGCACCTACACTTCCTCCTCCCCACCAAAGCTGGCCTAAACAGCTCCGCCCAGAGAAGTACTCATTATAAGTTGAGCATCCCTAATCCAAAACTCCAAAATCAGAATCGCTCCAAAACTTAAAATGTTTTGAGTACTGACATGACAGCACAAGTGGAAAATTCCACACTGACCTCACATGATGGGTCACAGTCAAAACTCAGGCACACAACACAGTTTATTCATGTCCCTAAGAGAAAAATAAAATTACCTTCAGGCTATGTGTATAAGGTATATACAAAACATGAAAAAATTTTGTGTTTAGACTTGGGTCCCATCCCCAAGTTATCTCATTATGTATATGCAAATATTCCAAAATCTGAAAAAATCCAAAATCCGAAATACTTCTGGTCCCACTTCATAAAGGGATACTTGACCTGTACACAATCTTGGTAGCAATGACGATACTTGCAGATGGTAAGTGGAAAGTATTCATGGCAAATAGTGTATGTGGCAAAACTTTTAAGGTTAATAAAGGGCCTCAACATAATGATAATAAATAATGAGAAATCTCTAATCTATATGAAATTTACTTAAATAATGCTACATTCAAAATTTCCTCATGTTGTCCATATGCATGAGCTATGCATGGACTTATGAGCATAATTAGTCAATTTGTGAATTTTAATCCACATATACTTCCAATATCAAAATTTAATTTTAAATATTTTTTCTTGTATTAACAGCTCAACCTTAGCAATGTCATTAGTTGCAATGAGAAAGGGAGAAATACTTGCTTAGGCCTTTATTAAAGACCACGCTGAAATATGAACTACTTAAAATGTAGTAGTTCATATTTCAGCCAGGCCTATGGAATATGTTTCTGCATGTGGTCTTTAGTAAAGGCCTAAGCAACTATTTCTTAAATGTGTGCTACCGCTAAAGACAAAGCAGGGGACAATGACCATATCAAGGAAAAGCAGTTAGCTAACTCATAAATCAGTGTTCAATGTCTATTCCTCTGGTTAAAAGAACAAACAATTTTCAGGTTAAGCAAAGCCATTTGCCTTTATTACAGGTATGAATATTTTAGAGTATTAACTGAAGTTCAGTCACTGCTATTAAAGTCCTCTGAGCATTCAAAATTTAATGAAGGCAGAATATTTTTCATTAAATAAACAAATGATTAGCAGTAAAAACAGACATATAAATGAATGCTAATTCGTAACTGTGTTTAGTTTTCCCTAGACGCAAGTAATAACAAGAATTTCTCTCTTTTTATTCCTGTGGCATAAACACCTAAGCTCTAAGGAAGGATTTACAACTGTTCTTCAGAAGAAGTGGTAACATTACCATATATTTCATAAATATATATCCAAAGTATTTAAAGGGAACGGTTCCTCTCATTTTTAATTATATTCACAACTTTTCTGATTAAAGAGGCTGTTTCTGCTGGAATTCACTATTTATTGCTTACAATGTCTCATTTATTTTTGCAGATTCATTTAGAAGGCAATTATTTTAGTAATCACTTTATAGCTAAAGATACTAAAACTGAAGGACATACAAGTCTTTTTCTCTTTCTTTCTCTCTCTCTCTTTGGGTAAGGATGCAAAACAATTTGCAGAGCAAAGAAGAACATTGAGCCTTCTGCCTGGCAATGCTATGTTGAAATCTGTCAGGAAACAAATTTCTGCTTTGTGTCTAATTCTTAGGATACTTATATCCATTCAGGCTTGTTCACTGTCAGTGGGTGCATTTGAGGATCAACACACAAGCTCAGGGATTCTAAATGAACAAGGGCACAAGCTTTGCCATGGCCACCTTCGTGCCTAGACCCCTCTCCAGACCGTGGGGGCAGCGGGCCTGGCGATGGGGCAGGGATGGGAACTGGGAACCGGCTGTGGTCACGGTTACCGACAGGACAGGGACGTCCTTTGTTCAAGCTTAGCTCGCATTTTCCCGAGGTGAAGGGGCCCAGACTCCCTACAGATAACCGTATCCGCCGCTCTCACAGCACCCTGTGGGTAGCGTGTGCTTTGCTCCCAACGAGCTCACGAGGATGGCGTGATTAGGGACGCCATTAAACTCCAAACTCCACACTCTTTGAGTGATAACAAATAAACCTTTAGTCTTTTTAGGGGGAGAATAGAAAAATATTTTCACACCTGGAAGGCAACACTGTCATTTGGGAAAAGACTGTGTTACTTTTGAAGAGCTTCGATTCCAATCGGATGGGAAGGAGAAATTCTCCGTCACCACAGGCATCCTGGTGGGCCTACCTCTCGCCCTGACTCTGATCCTTAAAAGGCCCATGAGCCAGGAGAGCGTGGACAGTGCTCCCTTCCTCCTCGCTGTGCGAAAGCTGAGAAGGAGCCGGGGCGGCGGGCGGGCGGGCGCGGGGCGGCTCGGGCGGGCGCGGGGCGGCTCGGGCGGGCGCCGGCTGCTCCCCGCGGCTCCCCGTGGCTCCCGCGGTGGCAGTGCGCTCGGTCATGCGGGTCTCCTCGCCCTTTGTCCCTGTCGTCATCGCCACACGTGCTAAAACACAGAGAACCACAACGCTGTGCTCACGTGTGTGTAAACGAACGCTGGGACCTGAGGCGGGCTGCAGACGCTCAGAGGGCGCGAGGCCTGAGGAGGGGGCGCCGCAGGGACGAGGGCCCGGAAGCAACTCACCGGCTTGCAGCTCCCACCGAAACACCTTGGGGCAGTGGCTGCAAGCATTCAGGTGCGGATGAGAAGTGGGAATACCGTAACACTGCATTTATGGACTTCATAGCACTGCCAGGAGGACATGAACATATTATTCATAGGAACCTCACAAAAGTTTTCTCCCAGACTAATTGTATTCCAAGAACATAGTTCACTTAAATATCTTCGATAAGGGTTAAAATGTTAGAATAGATAGTATTAATTGCTTTTTATGTGTATGACATATGTACACATATACAATATAACCTTATAAAATATTGAACATACTTAAAGATACAAAGAAAAATACCTTAAGCTTAAATAATAGAAATATAGTGTGTGTGAATATGTAAATATATATATGGCCTGATTATTCAAACTATCTTGTCTTGAAATTGATGGAGACTGAACAAGCCTCCCTCAGCAGTTCCTTTTCCTCCATGACTAACCCAAAACTTCCTGACTAAAGAGCAATCGGGAGGTTGAAATCCCCCCAACCACCTTAAAGGTGATTTGAGATTTCACAAGTAGAAATTTCTGAGATTTCTCAAGTAGATTCACAATTTCTATTCCAAAATATAGCATTTCATCGAATCATCCTTCGCACTCAATCCAAAGTGGCAGTGCTCACACCGACAGTCACACAGAGGCAGGGACACTCTGCTCGCGCGTATGCTCACATGCACACGCACCCAACTGAGTGACAGGCTCAGGTCCCTTCCACACTGGGAGTGAAAACACCTGCCCCTCAGCCCGCCATGGAATGCCACTCAACCCTGGGGGAAGGAGAAGAAGGAGGCGGAGAGAAACACTAGATTTCACTGAGTATTTACCCAGAGAGACTGAGGATGAATCTACAAGTAACCCGGAGTATCTAGAAGTAAATAGGCAATGTTCTGCTATTAGGGAGAATGGAAACAGAAGCCATTTTATTCTGAGTTCAGAATTGAAAAATTTTTTTAAATTGCATTTAGTTTTCACACCTCAGGTTTATGACTATTAATTACATTGTCACAAACCTGTGTGTGATTTTTCATTTCGTTTACAATGTGAGATTCAAAAGCTAATACTCAGAAACTCTGGAAATATAAAACAATACTAAAATTATTGACTTGCACGTAAAGTATGAGTTTTGGTGGGTGAATGTAAAGCAGACTGCGTTAATAACTCTTATGGCTTTAAAACCAAAGTTAGATATATAGTTTAATTTATATGCTTATAAAGTTTCTTCCTGATAGCATCATCATAGTATTGTCCACATTGTTTATTTTCAAGTAAATAAAAGGATTAAAGGCTATGTTTTCTAGACAAACCAAATAGACAATGCAGAATCATTCATGACAAATAATATTTTCTGGAGGATAAACCACAAAAGATATCAGCTAAGAAATAAACATCATTTAAATCTGATATTGGGATTTAGGACATAAAAATAAAACGGGAGTTACTTTGTCATAGGGGAAATGCAAGTTCTGTATAAAAGCATTTAATTCAGACAAAATGCAACTGAAACCTTTCTCAACTTTCCCAGTTAGGCGAAAATAAACATAAAATAATTTTCCTCTAATAAAAATTGCCTTTGAACTGCATTAATAACTTTGATAAACAGAAGTAAAGGAAATCATTTTCACTTCAATAATTTCCATTAGTTATCATTATTTTATCTGTCAAATCCCAATATAAAACCTAAGGAGGAAAGAATTCAATAAATTGAAAAGATTAAAGTTGACAGTAATATTCAAATTATCTTGAGGGAGAGCATGTACCAAAATTAACTGAGAAGACCTACCTGGATACATGTTTCACTTACTGACAGTCATTCTTCCTAATGGGACTACTTACTACTTGTCTTCCTGATGTGCTGAAACAGAAAGAAATAATATCTCATCTACCATATTCTCAAAGATACTCATAAATACAGGTATCATTCTAAATACATATTCTGAACAACTGAACTTAGATAAACTAACATTAATTTACACAAAAAGTTCAAAACAATGTAATAACTGCATATTTCTATGACAAAATTGCTAAATTCAAGATCTTAAGAAGATTTTTAAATGTAGGGGCATGCTTTTGGAGTAACCCATGTGAGGAATGGCTCAATGAAACACTCTCCAAGGATTAAACTGAGAACCACAAATTCATATCGAAAGCCGTTAGTTGCTACCATGTAAAAACAAATGTTCTCTATTCTTCAGCATAATTCATATAAGAGAAGGGAATTTCTTCAAGGAAAACCGAGCACCAGACCTTATCCTAGATGAAAAAGCTCTGTTCTGTCCAGCCCACTACTCCCTCGGGGGAGGAATCTCAGCCTTCCAGATTTCCTGCTGAGAGTGCCTCTGATACACTCCTCATTTCCATGTTGCATAATTATTGTGACCTCTTTAAAAGAGTGGTTTGTATGGCTCTCAGCAGCTTAAAAAAAGAAAAATGTGTTGACCAACATGTTGACAGAAGGATACCCGAAATTAGTAATAGAAAAATAGAAAAGAATCTTAAGATTGTATATAAAGGAGATTTACTCTTCTTCAGACAGAATAGTGTTTTCATCTTCCTTCTTGTCTGTGGGAACCAGAGGCTTTTACCAAGATTTTGATTAAAAGAGAGACCCAGTTGTTTTACTATCTCCTCATTCTTTCTCAGGCATACCCCCACCTCCTGCGTCAGCATGTGGCGGCTGCACTGGCTCTGACTGTACCGTCTCTGTACTCTGAGGGAAGGCTGGCAACAGAGAAAGGACCCTGCCCTGTCCTGGGCTACAAATTTTCCAGCTAAGACTGTGGACTATTTGACCTCTATGACTGGTACACAGCGGTCTTCTTGAAATGCTTTCTTGTTATCCTAGGGATTTTGAGGGGGTTTTGCCTCTCTTCTCTGTTTGACTTCCTGTTTCCTGTGTTCCATGTCTTTCTCCTTCTTCATTTGTTCTCTTAATGCAGTGGGTCACATCTTCCAGTAGTGCCCTGGAAAACAATGTCTTGCACGTCTAATAGCAGTATCTGTTTTATATTCTCCCATCTGATTGATATTTGCTTCTGTATTGAATTCTACATAGGAAATAACATTCTTTCTGCACCTAAAAGGAATTCTCGATCCCACTAGCTTACAGTGTTCATCTGATTTTTAATGCTTTGTATGTGACTTGCTTTTACATCTGGAAGCTTTGAGAATCTTACATCCATGCTCAGTTCTGAAATTTCACGATGATGTGTCATCCACACTGCTGTTTCAGTCCCCGCTCAGGCCCCTGAGGGTCTTTTTAGTCTGGGAATTCATAACCTTCAGTCTTGGAAAAATGTCCTTTCTTGATGATTTCCTATCTTCAATTTTCTCTGTTCTTGCTCTTTTTGAATTTCTATTATTGTATATTAGATTTTCTAGACTGTTTTCTAAATTTCTTATCTCCTTTGACCTATTTTCCATCTTTTTGTTTTAGTTTCTTCTTTTTGTTTTCTATATTCCTTTTTTCTAGTCCTTGTTCTCAGTTCATAGATATATCTCCCTAAACTCTTTTGTATATTCATGGTAGGCTTTAGAATATTTCTTCTCCCTTAATGTTTTTTGGTTTTGTTTCCTGGAAAGTTGTTTTTTTTCCTGTCTGTTCTAGTTTTTATCTTCCATCTTGGAGGTCTTCCCTGGTTAGAAACTCTGAACACATGTGTAAGACTGGTCGACTTTGAACTTCCCTATAGTATGATCTGATGAGACATGTATGGGAAAACTATGATGTCAGTGACTTTATGTCTTTTCTCTTAGGCTGCTCACACTTCCCAGGGGAGAATTTTCCTGTCTTCTGCATGAGTGATGGAAGCCTACTGGGGTTCCTAAGCACTCAGTATTCAATATGCATAAGTTCACCTAAGCCTGCTGTCAGTATGGCTAGCATGTCCTTCATCTGGGGCCTGCTGGTCTGAACTCTCATCACAGCCCTCTCCTGGCTTCCATGTTGTGTTATAGAATCCACTTGAAAATTGCTACCTTAAACTACTCAGTATGAGGGGTTTATTTCTATCTCCTTGGCCATATTTAGCCATTGACTTATTTATTGCTCAGATATGATGAAAGGATACATGATGTTATTTCTCTATACAGGTGGAAAATCTGAGTCTCCTTGATGTCACAGAGTCTTCTAAGCAGTAAGCTGCCTTATTTACATAAGAACTCTGAGAATCAACTTATCGGTCAGCATGCTGCCCTTTTTCAGTTTCCAGTATCTAGGAAGAAGAGTCAGTAAGCTGAAATTAAGTCGGTGCATGTAAACACTAAACACCCAAGACTCATGGCAAATATTTAAGGTATCTACAAGCTAAACTTCTACTTTTGTTTAGTGCAATTAACAATAGGCTTCTTTTCCTTAAAGAAATTAGCTGAGGGAAACAGGATGAAATATAAGTGCTGGTGATAGTTATTAAACATTCTAATAAGCACTTGTTCTTGAGTCATTTATGCACCAATTTTTCACACCAAACAAATGCTCATTTTCCTTATGGTTTGCCCTGTTCTCCACATTTTCATTTACTATGACTTTTCTATTTTGCACTTTCTATTCGTGCTTTTTATTTTTCTTTTTTCTGCTACTTTTCCAACTGATTTTCTAAAAGTTTCTCTCCCCCATTTATACAACAAACTCAAGATCAGTTACATCTTCTAGCCAACTGAGCTTCACAATTACCAACAAATCAACCAATAAATGATTTTCTTAAGTAGACTTGTGTGTGTGTGTGTGTGGGGTGTGTGTGTGTGTGTGTGTGTATAAAATGGAAGAATGGGCAAGCTCTGGAAATAAAGCATGAGAAATATAAGATGTCACTTTCATGAATAGTCTATGGTTGCAAGATTTTTCCATGCAAAACAGTTATGTTAAATGAGCATAAAATATAACATAAAAATGTAGAATGTGTGTCCTTGATTAAATTTCTTCCAGCTGGTGCTTTGCCCCATCATTGACATTGCTAGAAATGATTAGCATTCCACAACATCCAAGTTCACAGTGTCAGTGGGTTGTCTGCAAGCTTGTCTGGATGAATAGAAAGTGATTCTAATTCTATTAATATCATTAACAAAAAATAGCATGCTGGAAAGATTTGGGTTTGAACTTCTGTCTTTTATTTGCAAAATTCCCATTTTAAATGTAATCAGAATAGACATTATAGTACTTTTAATACTAAAAGCAGCTCAGTAATAGCTGACATTTATTGCACATTCACTACAAGACATGAAGTGTGCAAAGAACATGCATCATCATATCTCATCCCTTCAAATCTCTTCGAGACACTTGTGATTACTCTGCATATTTTACAAGTGGGAAAACTGGGTCTCAGACTGATAATGTGCCCAAGACCACATAACTGGGAAACTGTAGAATCCAGGCTTCATGGCTCCCGTGTCCATGCTCTTCAATATGATGCTTTACTGTCCCAGTATTGGATAGAATATATTTTTTAAAATGAATCTATTAAAAACACATGGTGATAGTTATCTGAGTTTCTCAATGTTGTTTTATTAAGAAAAGATGATAGAAGATAAGAAATAAAGAAGTCATCCAATACTACAAATCCCAAAGCATTATTCACACCACAAAACTGAGTAAGCATTAGAATCACTGCCTCAATTAAGAATGTTGTCAGTTATGTATTGCTACATAACAAATTACCCCAAAACTTGGTGGCTTAAAACAATAATAATCATTTTCTGTCACAGTTCCTGTGACTTGTAAATTCAGGAATGGCTTGAGTGGTAGTTGTGGCTCTTGGTCTCTAATGAGTAGTAGTCTAGTGTCAGTCAAGGTTACAGTCTTCTGAAGTTAAACTGGGACACGAGAATCTGCTTTAGCTGTGTAAGAAGAAAATAAAAATCTCAGGACAACCTGTGCCAAGTCAATATGCAAAAGAGAAGGTAAAGGCCTCAGGCACCTGTGAAAACCTGGCCCCACATGTCATTCATGAAGCAAATTCCTTACTGGCCTCCCATAAGCAAGGACATACAAATTGTAGCTTTAGGTCTGCAGGCCACATCTAGCTCCTAAAATGAAAGTCTGTTTAGTTTTATACTAATAAAGTATTACAAGTTATCTTCACGGGTACAGAACAGAGACAAGATAGGATCAAACATTCTTCCACCTACCCAGGGACATCTACATTATTGATGCTTCCTACACTCCCTTTTTCTCTTCTAACATCTGTTTTATCTTATGTAAAATGTAGATTTTCCTGGAACTCACAAGAACGTAACCATTTTGTCTCACTATCACAACCCTGCTTTTTTTTTTTTTTTTTTAATGCCTTTAAATGTTGAAACCTCCAAAGCCCCTTTTGGAAAAATAGTCACAGCTTTGTCTGTGGTCTGTGTTTTCCCCAGCCATGTCCTCTACTTTGGCTTTAATGAACCTCCACAGATTGAGATTTTTTGCCCAGACTTTTATTGGGGGCCAATAGCTCACTGACATGGTTGGTGGTGTGGTGGCAGCGGCGGGCGGGTGGCCTCAGCTCCTCTCTGCAGGGCCCCACAGTGAGTCACCCAGGAGAACAAGGCAGAAGCTGCAAAGCCTTCCATGATCTATTTTCAGACGTCATACATTGTCACATCCCCAAAATTCTCTTGGTCTCAGGTTAGCTGTGACTTCATAGGTGGAGACTCTGTGGGAGTGTGAATACCAGGAGGCAAGAATCACTGGAGGCTGATCTTGAGGCTTGTTATCACAAAGAAAAAAGCGTTTTTGTTTTGTGAATACTTGGAAAGCCACAGTGTGTCGGCGGTGAGATGCCCAGGGTGCTTTCTGATTCACGCTAGCCAGTAGTAGAGCAGCTTTCCTTGGGAGGGGTCCATTGCCCACAGGCCAGCTGTCTCGCTGAGTGAGTTAGGCTGGCTGAACGTGGCAGTGCTATTGCTCCAGCAAGTGGAGAGGGTTAGTGGTAAATGAAACCAAAAATATTTTGCCCCAGTATATACTTTTTGGCATATTTTAAGGTGTCTATTCAGAGGGCCTGCAGACAAGAATAGCCCTGCTGGTCCAGCACAGTAGATCACGTCTGTGATCCCAGCACCTTGGGAAAGCAAGGCAGGAAGATAACTTGAGGCTGGGAGTTCAAGACCAGCCTGGGCAACATAGTGAGACCCTGTCTTTACAAAAAATTTAAAAATTAGCCGGGCATGGTGAAACGCACCTGTTGTGCCAGGTACTCGGGAGGCTGAGGCAGGAGGATGGATCATTCAAGCTCAGTTTGAGGCTACAGTGAGCTATGTTCAGGCCACTGCAGTCTAGCCTGGGCAGTAAAGCAAGACTCTGTCTCTAAAAAAGAAAAAAAGAAGAAGAAGAATAGCCCTGCAAAGCTGCCTTTTGTGGAGGAGATTTACATCTGTAGAGAAAATATGCACTTGTGAAATAAACAGCCAGGGATTCCTGAGTCCCCCTGTTTGTCCGATTTAGGAAGGATTGGCTTGTGGGAGATGGAGGCTAAGAATCTGACACCTTTGGGAGTCTGACAGACACTTGTTCTTTCTGAGAGCTGCTACCTGTGAGGTTTCATCGGCATAACAAGAGCACCTTTGCGAGACTGGGCCTTTCCTCCTCTTACCTTTTCTCCTATTAATCTGCCCTTTGTCAGTTGATTTTCAGCAATGGTCAGAGGCTGAAGGGGAAGTTTCCCCTTGGCCCCAACAAGGGGCAGGGGAGAAGAAAAATAGATAAGGCAACCAGGGGAAAACTATGGCCAAGTTTTGAAATATTTAATGAGGAATTTCATTTTATTAAATTTGTTTTCTTGGTGGACGATGTCAACTCATTTCCCTATGCTTCCACTAAGTCTGTATTAACACTTACAACAATCATAAGGTACTGTAGAATTTGACTTGTTTTTTAATAGGCAAATGTTGGATTATGTTTCAAAGTGAGCTTGGAATGAAGAGAGTCCACCAAGATCCCTACACATCTGGTAAATGCAACTCTATCATCTTTCCTCTAAAACTGGAGAGAGTGCTTCTTTCTGGAGAAACTATTTTACAATGTATTTTATCTTAGTTATTTGTTTATTTTTAAAAAGATGTTTATTTATCATCATGAACAGACTATTACATTTAGCAATCAACAGCATGAGTGCAAAAAAAAATCTATATTAAAACTTTCTGTTGGAATGCTTCACACTTTCCACAGACCAGAAAGTAAAATAACCTGTTATACCATTAGTCACAAATACAGTCCTCGACTTTTTGCCCATACACATGAGCACTGTCTAAAACACGTCTTCTTTGTAGCAGCTGGGCCCCCCACCACTGTGCTTGGCTGAGTCCACAGGTCTGTTATAAACTGTAGCTTCCCTGTCACTTCTCTGGCTCTCCTCTCCTGCTAAGCTTTGTTTCCTAGGAGTAATTAAAACCTTCTGCCACTGCCATAGCTACTGCTGCTATTGGAATAACCAAAGCCACCTTGGTTTTGTGGTTTGGCAAAGTATTGGTCTCCACCACCACAGGGGCCAGAGCTTCTGCCTCCTAAGTTTCCTCCCTTCATGGGTCCAAAATTTGAAGATTGCTTTTGGTAATTGCCAAAATCATTGTAACTTCCATCACCTCCAAAATTGCTTCCATCATTACCAAATCCATTGCACCTGTCCCCATTGCCACCATGTCCACCACCACCACGGCTGCCATGAAAGCTACCTCCACCAATGAAGTTTTCTCCATGACCAAAGTTGTCATTCCCACCAAAACCACCTCCTCAACCACCACCAGTTTCTAGGAGCACTCTGATCTCTTTAGCTGGAGGAAGGCTAGCATCTCTTGCTTGAACAAGGCTATCTTTGCTTCACAGTTGTGGCCATTCACAGCATGGTATTTCTGAATGACAGCCTTATCCACAGAGTCACGGTCACCGAAGGCTACACAAGCAAAGCCCCTCCTCTCGCCACTGCTTTGGTCAGTCATGGTTTTAATCACTTCAATTTTCCCATTCTGTTCAAAATAGCCTCTTAGGTGATGTTCTTCAGTATCTTCTTGATGCTACCAACAAAGGTCTTCTTTTCCAGTTAAGTGGGCACCTGGTCTTTGAGACTATTCCCTGGAGATAGCTCTTTGTTCCACGACTCTTCCATCCCCCTCGTGGCCATGCACGCCCCGCTGCCTCCGCCTCCCCCACAGTGACACACCGTATGTGACACACCGTATGTGACACACCATATGTGACAGCCTCCACCTCCCCCACGGTGACACACCGTATGTGATACACCATATGTGACACACCATATATGACACACTGTATGTGACAGCCTCCGCCTCCCCCACGGTGACACACTATATGTGACAGCCTCCGCCTCCCCATGGTGACACACGGTATGTGACACACCATATGTGACACACCATATGTGACAGCCTCTGCCTCCCCACAGTGACACACTGTATGTGACACACCGCATGTGACACACCGTATGTGACACATCATATGTGACACACTGTATGTGACAGCCGACACCCCTGGAGCGCCGGGTGTCTGACCTCTCGCTACCGCACATCCGTGAGCGACCCTGTCGCCAGCTCCTCAGACTCTGGTCCTGGGGAGCTCAGGCCGGCGATGGGGAGCCGCGTCCTGCTCTCAGCAGGCTCCCGGTCGCGCCGGCGAGCGAGGCCGCCCTCTGCAGCGTGCACAGGCAGGAGGGCGCAGTGTGTTTTAACAGAGTGATATATTCATTGTGTTCACAACGCAATCAAAACATTTTAATGAAGCATTAAGAGAAAAATTCAGGTCAATCCATACTTGAATGGTTCATTTTGAAGGTAATAAAATGTCTCTGGTTGGCAGGTTTTAGCAGTTAGCTAAAAAATGATAAGAACTGGCGTTCATTCCTCCATCCCCACCCCCATGCCGCCTCTCTTCATCGAACTGTATGTCAAGTCTCCCTTCCTCTGCACTCGCAGTAGCTGGATCCGGTCACCATGAAGTCTCCACCAGCTTTACACTCCTACACTTTCTAGGTAATACCTGATAGACAGATCCCTAAAATGGTGTGCAGAAACATACCATGAATATAACAAAAATTTGTCCAGGGGTGGCGTACATTAAAAGAAAATTCCCACGTGCAGATGTCGGCTAGACCATAGGCTTTTCTTCTATTACTGTCTTGTTTCATGTTTCTCCATGGTTTGTTTTCCATCACATTCAGAAACTATTTTTAAGTTTTTGATGGAATTTTTATCCTTTAAAACTCAGAATATTATCTTTCTGAGATTGTACATTCACCATGCTCAACTGTTTTCCTCGTGTTTGAACACCACAGGCGAAGTCCGATATCACATCACAAATGTCTTGACAATGAATTTCTCTGAGAATCCCAGGTGTATTTACCTCCAAATGGCTATAGATTCTTGGCAGGTTTCTCAGATTTATTCTGCACCTTTGAATTAACCAACCATACATTACAAATTGAGATTACTAACATGACTCTGCAGCATAATATTAATATATTGGTGTGGAAATTACAAAAAATCGTTTCTTGAAATAGTTTTGAGAGAAAAAAGCTTTAAGGTTAATACGTGGTGTAGATCTTCCTCCCGCCTTCCTATATTCTCATTTAAGACCCTTTTCTGTGGAAATGGAGCAAGTTTTGTTGGATAAAGTCACTTAAAATGTTTTTCCACCAGAGGTTTTCAGACTGGGAATGAAATTTACAGTTGATCCTCCATGGACAAAGAACCAATTGCTCAGTAACCCAAACAAAAAATCTCCTTTTTGATGAGCACCTATTGGCTAATTCCTTCACCTGTTTTTCTCTCAAACAGGGTGTATAAGAAAGAAAATGAAACTAAATATCTAACAAAGAAAAATCTGCTATTTGGGGAAGGAAGATGACATTTTATATTAGCAGAATTTGGGCTAAGGGATAAGGTTGCCAGATAAAAAGCATGGTATTCTGTTAAACTGGAATTTCAGATGCATAAGGAATAATTTTTTAGCATAAGTATATCCTAAATATTTCCCTGAGCATCCTGAATTTTTATTTTGCTAAATCTGGTAACCCTGGCTAAGGAGTTTTGAGTATCCTTTGTTTCCTCTCCTGGTTCTGATGATCACAAAGTGATCTAAAAAAGAGCCACAAGAGCACACTGCTCTGGAGGGCGGGGCCAACGGCAACGGCAGTCGCCCAGTAACTGCGGACTTGCCTTTCTCTTACATGTGGATGGAAGAGGCGGAGACTCTAAGACTCTGGAATCCCAAATCCCTCTCTCCTAAACTCCTTAAATTACCTGGTCTGCTCTAAATTATAGGGAGGGCAAGAGGCATCTTGTCTGAAAAAGCCGTGTCTGTGGTAATCGTCATGTACCTACATTAAAAGACAAAATTGGTCTCAACTCCCAGAAAATTGATAAATGATGTTGTTTAAATTAGCAGTTGATTCTACATCATATTTTGTTATTTTCTATCGGTCTTTATGGGAGGGTGGTTTCTCTCTAAATTCCTTTAAGGAATATTCCTTAGGTTCATTTGTGTTTTCCACTGTTTACAGTAGCTTACTGTTACCACATCTTTTGAATAAAAAACTGGGACACACAGCCCAACAACAAAGGGATTTTTGAAATTTGTTAATTTATATATGAAGCCTGATAATATTTTACTAATTTAAATTCATTAATTATACTTTTAATTGGATGTTTCTATTGACAAGGAAAAAGAGGTCTATGCGAATTCTATCCCACAGATTGTGGTGCATGGCTGTGGCACTCACCATCCCCAGGACAGTCCTGGGTGCTCCAGACCCTTTGCTTTCAACTAGAAATCTTGGCACTTTAGAGTTAAGAGGTGATTTTCAGACCTGATGCTATAAGATGCACTCCCAAGATAATGGAAAACGGTGCCCATTTCAACAAATGCTTAAAAATCTCAACCCAAAGAGCAATCCAATAGCAATTGATAGTAAAGACAGTCCTTCTTTTTTCCTAATCCCAATATTTTCATCTAAAGATGGTACAAACAGCACATAGCAGAAAGATACTTAGAACTGTGAGAGGCCAATCGATAGTGTCAATACTTAATAATAGCATAAAAGGAAGAACATTGCCATGAAAAAACAAAAAGCCCAGTGAACGTGATGATCTTCTGATGAGTGGACTTAAGCATCTGAATCTCCGCAGGAAGAGGACTGCTGCTTCTCAGGAACAGAAGGCCCTGGTCACTGGAGCTGCTTTCTGATGAGGAAACTATGAGTCCCAGTTGTGTTGAAATAAAAAAATTTCAAATTGAGTCCCTCCTGGTTTTGATTTCCAATTACCTCCTAATTATGGATTTGCCTTCCAGTCCTGAGAAAGAGGCATCCAGGGTATTAGGTGTGACACCCACCAAGACAGTATAATAGTCACATGAACATTTACACAGTTAAAATTATTCCTTTGATATTACCCCAAACCATTAGATATTCAAGGGGGAACTGGCAAATCCAAAATCATACCAAGAGAATTTAATACAACTCTCTTAGAAACTGAGGCATAAGGGATAGAGGACGTGAGGTTGAATGCATATGTTTTAATTAAAAAAAACTTCAATGATCAAAAAGTAGAAATCATACGGACCACAGTCTTATACTATGATTCAACAACTGCATAAAATAGTAAAAAGGAAAAAAGTCCACAAAAATTGAAAGGCAGAAAAAATATATTAAAGAAAAAGAGCAGAGTCCATTAGCAAACAGAGGTATATATTAGAATTTGGTATTTGTTAAAGATAGCCTTTGAGTGAATGAGGAGGAACTTATAGTTCCAAATGGCTGTTGGTTTGGAAAAGAAAATAAAGCTGTATCTTCTGTTTATACTACATGTAAAAATAAAGTTTATCTAAATTATTAATATAAAGCTATTTTTAACTATTTAACTATAATAAGATTTAAAAGAAATTTAGGAAACATGTTTTATAATATTATAAAGGGGATGGTCTTTTTTAGGAAAGCTATGAATTCCTAAAGGCATAAACAAAAAGATTTTTGACTATACAAAAAAGCAAAACTCCAACATGAAAAACAATTGTCTGGGAGAAACTACAATTTGCAACACATTATATTATAAAACAGACAATAGAATCGTATTCAGAACATGTAAAGAGTCCCTATGAATAAATAACTAGCTATGGTGAGAGACTAAACATACAGACTGAATGACCAGACCATATGTAAAAGCAGAACTCTAATCCACAATCTGCATCAAACAGTCCAAGAAGCCAAACAAGCCCCACAGCAATTGGCCCCAGCTGGTAAGAACTTTATTAATACTGGCCAGCTTCTCTAACTTTTGCCCCCACTTCCAACTTCGGACCAACTAAAGAAGGTCAAATATGTACCCCTACCCAATCACATATGATGCCCTGCTCCCGGTGAGCTGCCTGCATCTTCTCCATGCCAACAGCCCCATCAGAGAACACCTGAAGCCTTCTCCTTTCTTACTGTAGAGATTTCTCATTCCTCTGCCTGCCTCTGAGTCTCTGCCAAACACAAGTGATAGTGGCTGACTCCCTTGCTACAGCAAGATCTGAATAAATAGCCTTTGTTATCATTTGATAGTCTTTGTTCATTTCCACAATGGGAATTCTATTCATTGATTTCCTGTGGATGTGAATTTATAGGACAGGATTAGAAAGGCATGTTCCTGATTGCAAATGCTGATTAGGAATGGGGAGAGAAGGTCACAGAGGTCAAAGGGGTTCTCCTTTTCTTTCCTAAATATCTGCATTATTTGAAAAAGACTCCAGGTCCTTCTATTGCGTTCTACTCTTCCCACTTCCCCCACTGATATGCAGATTACTGTTCTAGCAACATGCCAGTGAATCCTACCATAATAAATGTGAACAGAACCCAAAACTATGGATGAGGGCATATGGCACAATTTTAAAGTTTCTCTATGATCCAGTGATATGAAAAGCCCACGAGACAGCATTTAAATGGCTCAGTATACTCTTCCGTCATTTTACAACGAGCTGAGATAGTGCCTGTTTCAAAAGCAAGGTAACTGAGGAAGGATCAGCCAAAACAGAGCCACAGTGAGTTGTATTTAACCTGTGGTTCTGTTCTGTTTTTGTTTATGTGTGTTTCAGAATGTGCCAGATTGCAGTCCTCACTGGCTGGAAGGTACCATGCTCAGGTAAACTAAAAACATCTGGAGACAGAAGTCCCCAGTGACTCTCCCTCAAAAGGCAGGGCCGGGGATCAAGAAGCAGAGTCAGCGCGGCTGGACGGGGGGACTCAAGCGGGGCAGCCCAGCCCGCCCAGGACCGTTTCGCTGGGGGCCGCAGTGCATAGTGCAGTGAGTCCACAGCACAGGTGTTTCCTTGGTGGCATTTTAAAGTAATGAGTCTCTGCAAGTATTCTCAGAAGTCTAAAGAGGCCCCGGCCACTTTTGCTTATTGAAAAAGGCAGAACCAAGTGCCCATCAATTCAGGAGTGGATAATTAAAATGTGGTATATGCTCACAATGGAATATTACTCAATTCTAAGAAACGACAGCGAGCTAGCATCACTTGTACTATCCTGGATTAAGCTTAAGCCCGTTATCCACAGTGAGACGACACAAGATCAGGAAAATGGGCTCCACATGTACTCGCCATCAAATTGGTACTGACTGATTAACACTATGGTGCTCAAATGGTGGTGGTGCTCACCAGGGATGGGGGGGGACTCACATCCTAGGGCTGTGGTGAGCAGTGTGGGGGGAAGGGCATACCTCTCACCCTTCTTAGGGAGAGGTAAAGATATAAAATGTAACCAAAATGTCAAAAAAACCAAAAATCTTTTATCAGGTGGTGGGCGGGACGGGAGGGGAGGGGAAGGGCGTGTACTTACATAACGGGTGCAGTGCGCACCGCCTGGGGCTTGGACACGCTTGAAGCTCTGGCACGGTGGGGGGGGCGTGGCAGGGGCAATATATATAACCCTAACAATATTTGTACCCCCATAATATAATGAAATAAAAGGAAAAAAGAAAGAAAAAGGCAGAATTGCCAAAACAGGGATGCAGTGTCAGTCAGTATTTTAAATTTTCTCTCCTGATCACGTACTTCTGCAACAGCCTGTGTAACCCACTCTGGAGGTAACGTTTGTGAAACAAAGCCTCAGCCAAGGCAGAGAGAGTGTGGTGGGGCATGTGATTATGTTTAGGATTTATTTCTTTTCAACATGTTGCTCTAAGTAGAGTAGATTTTCTTATTTTTAAGGTTGAAATCACCTTCCTTACCTGCTGGGGTACTTGCAAAATCAACATTGACGTTCTTCTCATTTTGCAGCAGACTTTTTTCAGTTCATTATTCACAACTGACCTCAGCTTCTAAGTTGACCTTATGCGGCACCCTAGTGTCACCTTGCTAAGCATCCCAAGGCAACTAGAATGCTCTAACTCCTCCTCCAATCTTAACACTTTAAAAAATTCTGCTAAAACATCATTGCTAAAATCCAAATTGCTTCAACATCTATTCCAGCTTAATATCTTCAAGCAAATTTTACTCAGTGCAGATAATTTATTCTGAGAAATAGAAACATATTCTAATTTTAAATTTCAAATTCATATGCAAATATTTCATATTTCAAATTTCATATTCTAATTTCAAAAAATTATCAGATATCAGTGACTAAAGTTACTAGGAAATGACTATAAATTCTTGGAAGGCAAACTCAAAGAAATTTCAATGAGTTTCAGTTAGTAATTTACAAAGATGTTTTCCTGTACCAGGACACTGTAGTTTAGTGAATAATGACCAAGTAGAAAAATTGAAAAACAGATTACAAAATAGAAGAGTAGAACTTTTAAGATCTTTCCAAGTAAAAGTGACTTGGAGAAGTTATGGCATCATTCTATAAAGCCCAGTGAATTTAATTCATTTCTTTTTAATGTACTTATAAATATACAAATATTTAATGAATTAATTACAATAATTTATAGATTGGCTCTTGATTTCCATATATACATAAAAACTATGTCTAAAAGGAGAAATTCCCTTGGGGTTGCTTCTAACTAAAAGTATACTGATGAAGTTTGGGATTTTTTTTTACTTGGTGAATATTTCCAGTTTACTTTAATCCACACTTATCACTGGTCAAAGAATGACTTCCCTGAGATAAACATTGACACCAGTTTTTTTAAATGCTCACCTTTTCTTCCTCCAGCACAAAGCTCAAATGTACTGCTGTAGCTGCGATGAGGGTTCTTCCATGTAACATGCTTCTCAGAAAAGACAAAGCCTCTTCGCTAGGAACAGATCTGAGGATTATGGCCTCTTATTAATTATCATTTATTTTTGTTATATCCATATCCTTCAAGTAAAGGAGAAATATTAACCCCTGGGCATCAAAATAATCATCATTTTAACTCCTATGAAACAATATGGTCTTTCAGACTCTGAATTCTTGTTTTCTCTCAAATATATAGCAAGTTGCTGTCATGAAAAGAGGATGTTATGGACTGGAATGTGTCCCTCCAAAATTCATATACTGAAGGCCTAACCCCTCGTACCTTAGAATGGGATTATATTTGGAAATAAGGTCTTTAAGAGTTAATTAAGATAAAACGGGTCATTAGGGTAGACCCTAATCCAACAGGACTAGACTCTTTTAAGACTTAGAGGAGATTAGGACCCAGACAGGTTACCGAGGGAAGACACAGGGAGGAGAAGACAGCTGTCTGCAAGGAGAGAGGCCTCACGAGAAACCAAACCTGCTGACATCTTGATCTCAAACTGTTAGTCTTCAGAATTGTGAGAAAATAAATTTCACTCTTTAAGCCACCCTGTGGTACTTTGATATGGCAGCCCTAGAAAACCAGTACAGAGAATAAGACCTAGATCCATGGCCCAGCTCTGCAATTTACTTAGACAAGTGACAAATTTAAGAAACCCTCAAAATTTTAGGGCACGTATATCTCCAAAGTGGAGGAGAATAATGCTTTCATTAAAAATTCTTAACAGTTGCATGGTTTTAAATTCTTTCTCTACATGCCCAATTCTAAGAGTCTATCTACTGCTTTTTCCCTAATTCTATGCTTATAGCCATCTACTCAGATTGAATGTGGCCAAACCGGAACTCCTGGTATTTTCCCACAAAAACTCAATTGCAACTCTAACATTCTAGTTACTTAGGTCAAAAATCTCAGAGTCATGCCTGACTCCTCTTTTTTTCTCATGGCTCACATCAAATTCATCACCAACACCTGTCAACTCTACCTTCAAAACATATCCAGGTTCATGAATTAGATCAATGGAATTGAACAAAAAGCACAGAAATTGACCTACTTTATGTAAAAATCTAATCTTTGACAAAGGTATTGTCTTAAATCCTTGAGGCAAAGATAGTCTTTTCTTAAAAATGGTGTTGGAATACCTGGATAGCAATTTGGCAAAAATAAAATTAAATCTATTACTCACAATATACATAGGCATAAACTCCAAATGGACTCAAGTCTAAATATAAAAAATAAAGCAATAAAGTAGTAGAAAAACATGAGTGACTTCCTCTTTAACCTCAATGCGGGTAAAGGCTGTCTAACTGTGTCTCAAAATCCAGAGTAGATAATGATAAATACATATGGCTACATGTAAATGTTTTGCATGGCAAAAATACTATTATAAATATATAATATAATATATTTATATAATATAATATAAAATTATTATAAATATAACATAAAATATAAGTGAAATCAAAATATAAATAAAATCAAGACACATGACAAACTGCGAGAAAATATTTGCGACATATATCTGAGATAAAAGGGCTAATATCCCTAATGTACAATGAAATTTTTCTAAATAAGAGGAAAAAAATCTTGTAGAAAAACAGGAAAAAGACATGAACAAGATGATTCACAATAAAAGGATCTAAAAATGTCTCTTAACTATATGTAAAGACGTTCCATTTCACAATACGTGGAGTGCAAATCAAAACTACACTGAAGTACCATTTCTCATTCCTCAGACTGGCAAAAATTCAAAAGCCTGATAATATAATCTCTTGGTGAGACTGTCGGGAAACAGGCACTCATATGTTTCTGCTGGGAATATAAAGTGATATCACTCCTTTGGAGGACAATTTGGCAACATCTAACAGAGTTAGATATAGATTTACTAGCGACCCGGCGGTCTTTCTTTTAGGACTATATCCTGAAGACACCATCAGTCAGCACAAAAACTACATATGCACAAAGTCATTTGCAGCATTACTTGTAAATGTAAAACATTGGAAACTTCCTAAATGTTCACACATAGGAGATCAGTTGGATAAGCTATTGTACTACACATAATGGAATACTATATAGCTGTAAAAAAAGAATGAGAAAGATCTCTATGAACTGATATGGAATGATTTCCAGGAGATATTATTAAATAAGGAGAGAAAAATACAAAACAGCATATTTAGAATGCCACCATTTACATAATAAAGAATAAGAAAATATGTATCTGCTTTCTTATTACAAAAAAATCAAACAAAACAAATTATACAAGAACCCAGAAAATGATGAAGTTGGCCAAGAAGGGCAGTGGTGTTGTGGGACAGAAGAGGGGTGTAAACTTCCATTTTTGTTAATACTTGTAAATAATATACTCAGAGAGCATAGAAAAGCACGATAATACCTTACATGTTCAAAATTAAAATTAAATCAAAATTAAAATTAATTACGGACAAGGAAAAAAAACTGAAATGAAGCAAACTGACACAATTGAACCTAATTGTATGTTAGATGAAGACCACAACCTCAGAGAAGGAAAAGAAGGGAAGAAGGGAGGCAAGGAGGAATAGGGTTTCCAGACATAGCAAGAAGAAAAAAATACAGGACACTCAGCTAAATTTTACTTTTAAATAAATAATTTTTTAAAGTACAAGTATGTTTCATGCAGTACGTCCCTACCCATCACCCCCCGTCTCCTCCTCATCTCTTTGGCCTCAGCTCATGCTGCTCACTCGCTCAGCTCTTGCTACATGGACCTTCCTACTATTTCTTAGAGGTGCCAAGCGGCTCCCACCTCAGGGCTTTGCACATGCTTAGAGGGTCCGTGACCTCACTTCTTTAGGATTCTGGTCAGAGGTCAGCATAACTGAGAGGCCCTGCCTACCACACTTCTTTTTCCTCTTACTCTGATACACTGTTGTTTTTCCCAGAACTTACCAGAAGATGCGCGCGGGTGTGTGTGTGTGTGTGTGTGTGTGTGTGTGTGTGTGTACAGATAGATACGGATATAGATACATATATATAGAGAGAGAGCTAGCTGAATGAATACAGATGCAAAACCCCTGACACTCAGCAAATGTTTCCCATTCCTCACTCACCCTTCTTTGCAGAAAAGGACTTCCTTTTCAGAGGCTTAAACTTAAAAACCAGTCAAGAAATTCAGCAAAGTAGTGCAAAGAGAGATACTTTGCCTCTAGCTCTTTATGACTAATCAACTCTGCTTCAAGAGCCTTGAGGAGCTATTTTTCTTCCTGCTACAGCTCTTCCATTTAAAATGGTAATCCCAGGTCTCATTTTGTATTTTCTCCTACACAAGGTTGTGAAGGTCACGCACTTAGCAAACTCTTCAGTTCATGTGAAATGCATTCTGTAGCAACTAAGGCAATAAAAAAGAGAAGATGAATTGAAGTTATTTATATTCAGTAAAAATGTATTGGAGGATTAAGGTAAGAAAAATGTGTCTCCACAGCCGGAATGCCTTATATAATACAAGGTGAAGGAATGCCCCTGGGCCACAAACCTCCAGACAAGATTTCGGCCACGCTTCTTCCCAGCAGTGGCCAGGCCAGGCGACCGGCAGACGAAGGAGAGTAAGGATGTGCCCAGAGCACTTCCAAATCAGAAGCGCCAAAGTGGCTGAGGGAAAACGTGAAACAATTATATATGTACATGGCCTCAAAGTGATAACCAATGGAAAAATAAGAATTTGATTAGCTTGTTATGCTTATTTCACAGTTTAGTTTAAAGTTTAGATTATGGGGCCGGGCATGGTGGCTAGTGCCTGTAATCCTAGCACTTTGGGAGGTTGAGGCGGGAGGATCACTTGAGGTCCAGAGTTCAAGAGCAGCCTGAGCAAGATCAAGACCCCAATCTCTACAAAAAATAGAGAAATGAGTCAGGTGTGCTGGCACACACTTGTAGTTCCCACTACTCGGGAGGCTGGGGCAGGAGCACCCTCAGGCCCAGGAGTTGGAGGCTGCAGTGAGCTATGACGACACTACTGCACTCTATCTGGAGCAACAAAGCAAGACCCTATCTCAAACACAAAAAGACAAACAAACAAATAAGTTTGGACTATGGGAAAGGAGCATCTTGATCTTTTCTGGGCTTAAACTTCTAAAGGTAGTCATTTTGCCCTTTTCTGGTTGACATTCAGCTCATCTGCAAATTTAAACTCCACCTTCCATTGGTCTAAACTTTTCCTTACCTTTCTCACGATGTCTTCTCCTCTGACCCAGTGGGGCAACTTTAGAACTTTTTGAAGCTTCCCCCAGCTAGAGATAATCTTGATATTACTCCAAAATATTACTCTAAAATAAAAATATTCAGCCCTGTAATTTCTTCTTTTTTTTTCCTGAATCACAATTGAAAAGAGAAAGTACTAATGTTTGGTTTCTTTGGATACATGCATTTAGCTCGTGTTAACAGTTTGATGTGATTTTTTATGTGTCGAAATTTAACCCCAGGTATTTTTAAGTAGCACAACAGACTCTGGTGAAATTGCACCGACACTGTAGGCTGAACCACCTCAGCCTCTTTGTAAAAAATATTGCTTTTGAGAGTCTGGGTCTGCGGTCCCCAGCCCTGGGGGTGGCCTGTGAGGAACTGGCCGCACAGCAGGAGGTGAGCGGCAGCCAGCGAGCGGCTCCGTCTGCATTTACCGCCGCTCCCGTCCCTCGCCTCACCGCGCGAGCTCCGCCTCCTGTGGGATCTCAGCGCAGAGTCTCACAGGACGCGGACCCTGCTGTGACTGCGCCTGCGCGGGTCTGGGCTGCACATTCCTTCAGAGAGTCTAGTGTCTGTCTCGCGATTTGAGGCGGAGCGGAGGTGGTGATGCTAGCACAGGCGAGGGGCTGCAAGTGCAGGCTGTCAGCAGCAGAGAGGTCTGACTGCACAATAAATGTGATGTGCTTGAATCACCCCAAAACCATCCCCTGGGCCCCAGTCCATGGAAAAATTGTCTTCCATGAAATCGATCCCTGGTGCCAAAAAGACTGGGGACTGCTGGTCTAGGTTACTATTACTATTCCAAAACTCATTATAAATCTGCAAACAATAACTTTAACAGAAATTTGAACCATCATCTTCATGATTCAAGAATTTAATTTTTAATCTTTTTATAATTGAAGATGTCCAGGCAATTAATTTGGACTGCCCATGTGTTCTCTTTTTAACTTGAAATAAAATGAGGTTTTGTATCATTTGATAACACAATGTTGGCCAGGTACAGTGGCTCACACCTGTAATCCTAGCACTCTGGGAGGCCCAGGTGGGAAGATTGCTTGAGCTCAGGAGTTCAAGACCAGCCTGAGCAAGAGCAAGACCCTATCTCTACTAAAATTAGAAAGAAATTAGCTGAACAACTAAAAATATATATATATAAAATTAGTCGGGCATGGTGGCACATGCCTGTAGTCCCAGCTACTCGGGAGGCTGAGGCAGGAGGATTGCTTGAGCCCAGGAGTTTGAGGTTGCTGTGAGCTAGGCTGATGCCACGGCACTCACTCTAACCAGGGCAACAGAGTGAGACTCTGTCTCAAAAATAAAATAAAATAAAATAAAATAACAGTGTTTTTCACACTGCTGGTCATGAAATCTATTTATTGAGACATACAAGCATTTTCTTAATGAAATGGAATAAAATAGATAGAAAATATTAGCATATAGCTATATAGGAAGGGAAACTATTTTTCACAATATTTTTGTTTCAAAAATATGAAAATATGTAGCTATAGTATGTGTATGTGTTAGGATGCACTATAAAATGTACTTACTAATAGGATCACAAAAAAAGTGTGAAAGTCACTGATTTAATATTTCCATTATTGTAATCAATTAGCAGATACCCATTATAACTGAAAAAATCCAATTCTTATATTAACTGAAAAAGAAACACCACTATCCATATAAGCTAATTTCAAGATAAGCATTCAGAAATATTAATGTTTTTCAAGAAAAATATGTACTTTACTACAAAGAAAATATGCTTCTGACTTCTAAAGTATCAAGTCCTTAATTCACTTCATAAGCTGAAGTATAAAAACAAACAAACAAAATAAAACCCTCTTTTTTGACCTTAAAATTTTAAATTAAGATTTAGGATGACTGGGTTTGGTGGCATTTGGATGACTAATTTGAAAGTTTTGTATTAAAATGAAATGTGGACATATTTATTGGGGCTTTAAAATCTCCCAAGAGGCCTTTTCAGGGCTTATTTCGTCATGGCAACTGCAGTGAACCATCAGGCAGACAGTGACATCTTCGACATCTTGGCGGGTGATGTCGACGATGGGCACTTGATGGATGCTGTTCTGGTCTCAGCCCTTGTTCTGGAACCTTCAGCGGCTGCCTGTGCTGCGATCCCTCAGAGGCAGGCTGCAGACGGAGCGCAGCTCGCGTGTCCTGCGGACGTCCACACCCGCAGAAGCCGCGCTGGTGGGGGCTGCTCCGGGACTGAAGTTGCACAGGGAGATCTGCCCCTGGACACCTGGAAGGCTGAGCGTGCTTCTTAAGACCCACTGAGATGCCCCTCAGACCCCTGAACCAAGCTTCGGTGTTGGGGCCACCCCTGTGCCAGTCTGAGACATGCAGTGCCCGGCTGCAGCCGTTAAGCCTACTTTGCCCTCTGCCAACTAGTGTTCCATGAATTGCTGTTTGCAGAGCGTGGGGGATTCATTTGTCCCTATTTCACTCCAAAAAATCCTTTTATTGAATGCTTCTCCTTTTTTTTCTAAAGAAAATCAGCATAGAATGTGGCATCTGAGTAAAAACTGAACAGTTGACAAAAACATCTGCATCTTGATTTAATGCTTTTGAAAAAGGTATGCAGTAAAAATTAATCTAGTCTGTCTATAAAAATATTTGAAATTCATTGACCAGCCTCTAGAAACCTTCACAAGTCATTTTAAAATGGTGCAGACTATAAATGGAAAATGTTTTTGCTGGGAAGAAGTCCAAAAAAGTAAAACACTTCTAAAATTTATATCACATCATCTAGATGTCTCTGCCCTCATTTTCTCTTGCAAACAGTGGTGTAAGTTTAAAACTAAGTTCCTAAGTCCAAACTCCATAAATAAACTTTTACCAGAGAGACCCCTGTGAGACAAGTTGGTATAAATATTAGAATTACAACAGTGATTCTGTTTAAGCTTTTATACTATCCTGTCATATCTCTTTCCTCCTATATGAGAATAAAGTCCGTTAACTCTAACTTTCTTTTGGTGTTCAAAAGAAAGCTCATCTGGGAAAGGTTTAGGAGCTAGAGAGCATTTGTTCGCAATGGCATGCAGACATACACATGCCCGTCTCTACCATCTGTGACTAAGTTACCTTACATGGCAAAAAGGATTTTGCAGATGCAATTAAGTGGAGGGCCCTGTGATGGGAGAGTGTCCTCAGTTATCTGGGTGGGCCTTGACAAGACAGACACAGGCGGAGGTAAAGTCAGAGGCAGAAGATGTAAAAATAAAAGGCAGGGCCAGAGAGAAGGGAAGATGCCACACTGCTGGCTCTGAAAATGGAGATGGGGCCAGCAGCCATGGGAAGCTGGAAAAGGCGAGGAAATGGATTCTCCCTGGACACAGTGGGCTAGCACCATGAGTCTAGCCAGAGACTGATGACTGACTTCTGACCTTTCGAATGATAAACGATTAAATTTATGTTGTTTTAGCCACTGTGTGTGTGGCTACTAATATGCTTACCAACAGCCTAAAAATAATAAAGGAAAATCAAGGCGGAGCCTTTTGTATCATTTCTGCTTTGGGGAGAATGTGTTTGATTCTTAGAACAGCTGCAGGGTCCCACCCTCATTCATCCAACCCCAACCTGGCCGTAAACTGAGCGCTTTCTCCTCATCTAGTCGTCGGATTCTACCCATTTAATAGCAAAAAACAAACAAACAAAAAAATGGAGATTGATAAAATTCCTTACTCTTGCAAATAATCTGAAAAATTCTATGATGGAAAAATTTTTGACATAACACTTCAGAACAAACACATTTTTAAAGGGGTAAGAATGAGAATATGTAACTAGCTGGACAAATACAGATATTATACTTGGTAGAACATATGTAAACTACAGAAGCTTTGTAAATAAATCAGGCTTGCATGAATGCTATCTTAATTTCCAGAATCCCTCATATTTATTTTTGCTTACCTTGGTTTGTGGAGAAGTTTCTAAAGAAGGAAAAAAAGAAAAAAAGAGTGGATTCATTTTTCTTACCTCTCTTTTTATTTATACCTCTGTTATATTACTAGGTTATTTTCCACAGTGAATATATATTTCCTATTTACTTTGGACCAGATCTTGCGACTAAACTGAAGTCCAAATCCATCTCATTTCAGCTAATAAGGTAATTTAGCTATTTTAAGTTGAAACTTGGTAAAATATTTTCTCCATCATTAAAACTTCAAGAACAAATTTGTACCATGGGCAAAATTCATCCTCCAAACCTTTTTTTTCTTCCTTATTTTAGAATTTATCACTAAATGAAGAAGTCCTTCTTAGTGTCTTGTCCACATTTGGAGAACCAGTGTCAGTGGTTGTCCAAATGAGGAAAGATAAAATATAAATGCTATGTAGTTTTGATCATCTATTAATGTTTGACTTTCATGTAACAAAAAATATTAAAAAAGAAAATGAAAGTCAAATTCTCTGAAGTTTGATATTTCTGCAATAATTTCAGTGAAACAGATCTATTTCTACAGGTTCAGTGAAAGAGCTTAAAACCATAAAGAGAAATCCTGAGAAGTCAAATTTGCATAAGATTGGAAATATGAAAATTTGAGTCATAAAATTCAAGAACTTGCAGGAAAACCCACAATAGCATTACTTTGCCTTATCTCAGCTGTAAGTTGTTCTTTTACAAGTGAGCCTTGGCGGAGAGTAGGATACAGCGTGAGGTCCCCAGAGGTCACACAAGAAAGTGCTCGTCCTAAAGACAGGCAAATAAGAAAGGGCCACACAGCAAGCTGGCAGCGAAAGAAGAAGCAACCTCTCCAGAAAGGTCAAGAGAAAATGCGGAGTGGAAATTTCCAGGGAACTGTCGCCATCTGAAAAGGAAAGTGACTAAAGTGACAAACTGCAGAGAGTCTGAGAAGAACAAAGACGGGGGTTGAAAAACAGACTGAAACCACCTTCTTCTTCCTTAGCGAGACCACTGGGGTCATTTCCCAGGAATTCTCCCCCAGATGAAAAGGCGGCTGATGTTGGCCTCCGGGAAGAGGCGCCTGCCACAGAAGGGGTGGCCGGGAGGAGGGAGAGCTGGGTTCCCTGAGCTGGCAGCCCCGGCCCCAACCTTATCACTCAAGCTCCTTAAGGATTTTTTTCTTCAATATTCAAGATTAAAAGGCATAGATGTGTCATATCAACCTGCCTGCCTCGTAATGATCGCCTGAGCAATAATGGCCAAGCTTCAATTCACACCTTTCACACACAGATATAAACACAGAGTAAAGAGTTTTAAGAGTAAGGTATTGTTGGCCAGGCATGGTGGCTCACACCTATAACCCTGGCACTCTGGGAGGCAGAGGCGGGAGGATTGCTTGAGGTCAGGAGTTTGAGACCAGCCTGAACAAGAGTGAGACCCCATCTTTTCTAAAAATAGAAAAAAATAATTAGCCATATGACTAAAAATAGAAACAAATAGCTGGGCATGGTGGCGTATGCCTGTAGTCCCAGCTCCTTGGGAGGCTGAGGCAAGAGGATTGCTTGAGCCCAGGAGTTTGAGGTTGCTGTGAACTAAGCTGACGCCACGGCACTCTAGGCCAAGCAACAAAGTGAGACTCTGTCTCAAAAAAAAAAAAAAAAATTAAAGTATTAAAGTATTGTTAGACCATTTCTCAATTGCAGCGATTTGTCATGTCCTTATAGGGACTGTACTTATTCCCTAGCCTGGGATCACAAGGACCTTCACTGCCGTGACATGGTGGCACCCAGGCCCACAGCCTGTGGGGCGGAGTCTCTGCCTCAGCCCCGATGACAGAAAGGCATGGCATAGAGTTCACTTAAAGTTTTGAGCAGCTACATTTTTAAAAAAAGAACAAGCAAAATTAATATAGGCAATATATCTTATTTAAGCCAAAATATTCAAAATATCATTATTTCAACATGTATATCTCAAAATGTGGTGTGCGTTGTTTTGTTGACATTTACACCACAGCTCAATCCGGCTAGTCACGTTTCAAGAGCCCAGTAACCTCACGGGGCTCCCGGCTCTCCTGTCCAGAGACAGCACAGCCCTGAGGGATGCAGAGTCACTGAAGGAGACGGGGCCAGGCTCCAGCGTCACTCCAGATGAGCACGCTGGTGGCCATGACAGGGACTGCAGAGCAGAGCAGAGATGAGACATTCCAGGAGAGGCTGTTGAAAGGCTCCATGTGGCAGACATGGAGGATCTGAGCTGCAGCAGTGGCAGCAAGGACAGACTTGAGAAATGTCCGAAAGACTAAATTAGTAGGACTTGGAGATTAGATGGGGATAGAGTGAAAAAAAATAATTTAAGATGATTCCCAGATTTCTAGCCACCATGACCAAGTCAATAAAAATGTAATTTATTGAGACAAGGAAACCTGAAAATAAAGCTAATCAGGAACAAGATAAGGTAGGCAGCAGGTATTAATATATTTCTGGACATGTTGAATTTGAGCTGCCTGTGTGGCATTCACACACACTGAGATGTCCAGCAAGCTTTCAGCAATTGGGATTTGAACTTCAGGGAAAACGTTGGGTCTAGAAATTTACATATAGCACTTTAGAAGTCTTCCATAAACAGGTGTGCTTGTGAGATCTCCAGAAGACCCACGAGCCAAAGAATTACTGGAGGAAAACCAGTCTACAAAGCAAACCAAAAGAGAGTGGGTCAAAGGATAAAAGAAAAACCAGGATATGTGTTGTCACCAAAGTTAGAAGAAAAGAAAGTTCCAAGGAAAGGAAGGCCAACTGTGTCAACGGTACATAGAGAACATGCAGTCCCCTGAAGTTCCTTGCTTTTGACAACACGACATTTGCCGATGCAGTTTAAGAAAAACGGCAGAAGTAAAAACCAGATTGCCAAGGGTTAAACACCACAGTAAAAAAATGGGAAATCTGAGACTGTACATTCAATAAGAACGGCTCAGGAGGGACAGTGGGGAGGCAAGAAGAAGAGAGAGTTTTTTAAATGATGAGAGAGACTGGATTACATTTATAAGATAAGACAAACTAGACAATAGAGATGGTGAGATTGAGAAAACTACAGAGAAAAGTTTGGGAGAATGATCGTAGAGGAGATGGGAGAGAATGGATTAAGACCCCCTGAGAAGGGGCCTTAAAACATGGAAGGGCCTCATCATCCTCTAAAGACAGGAGAGGGTACAGATAGGGACAATTTTGCAGAAGGGAGGGTGCAAAGTGGAGATAGGTTACAAAGATTTCCTCCCTTCCTCACTGAAGCTGGAGGCAAGATCTTCTCCTAAAAGGGGGAAGGCAGAGTCTGGACAGGTAATATGAGGAGAGGGCCAACATTTTGAGATTATCACTGAGAGGACTAGAAGGGAAATCAGGCCGGGGACAAGTGAAAAGATTGTTGAGCAATTTCAAGGACCATATTTCAGGGACCATATTTGTACATTTAGGTGATTTTCTCTAGCAGCCTTCAGCTGCAAAGGAATGAAAGCAGAGAACATGGAGCTGTTATTAATCTAGACTTGAGTTCGGTGCAACTGAAGGACACAAACAAAGGCATTGAGAGCATTCATGAGAGAGTGGCTCTGATGAGCCACAGAGCAGCCGGGTTCTATGAGAAAGGAGGAAAGGCTGGTGGGGAGCAGATAGCCCAGTTAGAGACGCAGGGCACAAACAACAGGACATCGCAATGATGACATGATGTAAATATTGCGATGAGCAAGACAGAACGGTAGGATGGAAGGTTGTGATCAGAAGGAACATAGAATCCTGGAGTTTAGGTAATTTAGGATCTGAAGTATGGCTGTGGAAGCAATGACTTATGAGGAGTAGAAATGAAGAGTCATTGGCATTGAAAGGACAAAGAACAGAGAGACAAACCTCTGGCTATGTTGACCTCGCTAGCACTGATATCTACTAAGCAATGGCAGGGCATGGGCAGAATGAAGAAGACTGTGACACCAATTCTATCGTTTTTGGTAAATACAGAGGAATGACAAGACGATACAAGAATAAAAACAGAGACGGGATAAAACATAGCATAGCATAAACTGTCCATAAGCACAGAGGAGTAAAGATTTGGCAGTGGTGACAAAGGACACCTGGAATATTGATGCCCATCACTCATAAGACAGATTGATAAATTCTGAACACAGGAAGTGACGTCTAGGTCAAGGAGGTAGACGAGGCATTCTTGAGGTTGTAAAGAAATATGTTTACCATGCTATGGAGTTCCAGAAATGCCATGGGAAAGTGGGAAAGAGAACAGTAGAGGAAGATAACCTTCAGATAAGGGAGCAAAAATGCAATAGGCAGAGAAACGATGGCAAGAAGACAGAGTCCTTGGAGAGACGTACATTTCGGATAACCAGGGCGCTGGAACCGGTTGGGCGTGAGCGTCTAAATGAAACCTAGATGCCCTTGGGCATTGTTGGCAGAGATCCTTTTCTCTCCTCTTTTTTTCTCATCCCTTTGCTTTGTCTCTTTCCATTTTCCTCCTACCCTAGGCTTTAAAGGTACTATAGGAACATCCAAAACATTTATTAGCCCCACTGATAATATTTAATGGCTTAAAAAGTTCCCAAGACTTATCCTTTATTGTGCGTTTAGGCATGGTGAGAAACAATGCCATTGTAGTCAGTGAGCCCTTGGCTCCTATGGAGACTAAACTGAGAACAGTCCTGAAGGTGTTCAAAGAAATATGCAAATCTATCTTCCAACTCATTCCTGTAGCCTCAATAAGATAAAAAGTTGAAAAGCTCCTCTTTAGAGAGTGAAATATGTAATATTTGTCCAACAATGAAGATTCTTTGCTTTTAATATCTCAAAATTTGGGACATAGTTTAAAATATACAGATATCTATCATTTAACTACTAAAGAATAACTTTGTATCTTTGAGGTTTTAATCACTTCTTTTAAAAGTTATTTTTAAAGATGCTCACTTTTGATGAAAGCTCTAGAATACAGTGTCATGCTGTAATAGTGGTTTTCCATCAAATGTTCTTTTCTTTAAGTTGTGAAAATAGCATTGATTATACTGCCAAGCACTGCTAAAAAAAATGCCCTGCATCATAAAAGGATTTAGAGCCCCATTTATCATCATCTAAATTGTATATTGTATACTTGATAGCAGCATATTGTAAACCAAACAGCTTTCTTATCTAAACCAAGAGATATTTTAATAAAACAATCCAAAGCTTTTTTGAAAAGCATGATTTGGTGGATTTCTAATCTAAAACTAATCTTTTTGTTCCCCCAAGCAAATACTGATTGTGTGCTTGCTTCCATAGTTTTCTCCACCAGTGTTTGCTACTCTGGGTCACTCAGAATGACAAGGAGAGAGATTAGACAGAATCACAGGTATGCTGAAAGTGTCCGAATTTCATTACCAAGGAAAACTTTGAGGTATGGTGGCTGGTTTTCATTTCCCACATTTCACTACACAGAAGTAGTTTGTCTTCCTCCTGGGAAACATCAAAGAAACCTCAGGGAGATAAATCCATTAGTATTGACCAAATTAATCAAAAAGTGTGTCCTTGTGAGAGCTAACGTAATTTGCCTATCAAAGCTAATGCCAGTTTTGAAATGAATTTGAGGCACAAGCTCCTGTGGTTGTGACCGACTTTCCTCAGCTAAGTAAGAATAGGGAAGCAAACATTATTTCTATGCTTCAAATTTGAGACCTAAAATGTCCTTTCCTAACACTGTCACAAATAAAGAAGATTGGCTACGGAGCCCTCTGCATTATGATACAATATGTAAAGGTTGATAATGAACCAACACTAATGTAAAATTCATTCAACTGGCTTTTGCAACACTGGAATAACTTTGTTTACCTTTTAATGCAAGATGGTAATGCTGGGTTTGATATCTATGTCTAGTTCCTTAAAATTGATGGAATATTCTGGGTTGAACTTTATATATAATATATATATAGCATATGTATGATGAAAATACTCAAAGAATTTTATTGTCAAAATTGCAAGGAGGTTTTGGTCTAGGTCTAGTTGCTCATTGCACAAAGATCCAATTATGGAGACAACAAGGATTGCCAAGGAAAAAAGGCATTTTTGAATATGGCAGATGTCTTGTTAAGAGAATGGGAGAAGCTGCCTCAAATCTGTCTCTCTGACTAACCGAGATCATGGACATTTTAAGGAGAGGCCACTTGCTTTGGGACAAGGCTGGGGGGATGGTAAGTCCTGGATTCAGGACGGCTGCTCTGGGGCCTTCGGAATCTCAACTCCTTTGTCTTTCAGAAAATCCACCATTTCTGGGAAACAACTCAAAATGTCAAGTAGTTAGTTAAGGGAGAAAATTATTTTAAAAAACATAGGGATCACTGAAATTTGCTCATGGATCTGGTTATAATTTGAGTTATGCCATTATTTTTAAGTTCTTTTTCACTAGATTTATTACCATCAGAAAATACAAGCTTCATAGCCCTTGAGTTGTCGAAAATGTCCTATCCCACACGTTCTTCCAGACCTTGTCACCCCTCATCAAGAGGCGGAATCTGTGTGTCTTCCCCTTGAAACTTAGTGGTCCCCTGACACAGACAGAGCGCGGCAGCTGTCGTGGTAGCTGCAGTCTGCACGCCTTCAGAGGCGAGGCCGGAAAACGCCATGCAGCTTCTTCGGTCCCTCCTAGGGCGCTCCGCTGTGGGGCCCCGCGCCTGTGCCAGGAGAGCCCGGCCGCCAGGCCGCACAGAGGGGCCAGTGAGGAGGCCTGAGGCTGCGCGGAGGCCGCCAGGCGGCACAGAGGGACCAGTGAGGAGGCCTGAGGCTGCGCGGAGGCCGCCAGGACGCACGGAGGGACCAGTGAGGAGGCCTGAGGCTGCGCGGAGGCCGCCAGGACGCACGGAGGGACCAGTGAGGAGGCCTGAGGCTGCGCGGAGGCCGCCAGGCGGCACAGAGGGACCAGTGAGGAGGCCTGAGGCTGCGCGGAGGCCGCCAGGCCGCACAGAGGGGCCAGTGAGGAGGCCTGAGGCTGCGGAGGCCGCCAGGCGGCACAGAGGGACCAGTGAGGAGGCCTGAGGCTGCGCGGAGGCCGCCAGGCGGCACAGAGGGACCAGTGAGGAGGCCTGAGGCTGCGCGGAGGCCGCCAGGACGCACGGAGGGACCAGTGAGGAGGCCTGAGGCTGCGCGGAGGCCGCCAGGACACACGGAGGGACCAGTGAGGAGGCCTGAGGCTGCGCGGAGGCCGCCAGGCGGCACAGAGGGACCAGCGAGGAGGCCTGAGGCTGCGCGGAGGCCGCCAGGACGCACGGAGGGACCAGTGAGGAGGCCTGAGGCTGCGCGGAGGCCGCCAGGACGCACGGAGGGACCAGCGAGGAGGCCTGAGGCTGCGCGGAGGCCGCCAGGCGGCACAGAGGGACCAGTGAGGAGGCCTGAGGCTGCGCGGAGGCCGCCAGGCGGCACAGAGGGACCAGCGAGGAGGCCTGAGGCTGCGCGGAGGCCGCCAGGCGGCACAGAGGGACCAGTGAGGAGGCCTGAGGCTGCGCGGAGGCCGCCAGGACGCACGGAGGGACCAGTGAGGAGGCCTGAGGCTGCGCGGAGGCCGCCAGGACGCACGGGGGGACCAGCGAGGAGGCCTGAGGCTGCGCGGAGGCCGCCAGGACGCACGGGGGGACCAGCGAGGAGGCCTGAGGCTGCGCGGAGGCCGCCAGGACGCACGGAGGGACCAGCGAGGAGGCCTGAGGCTGCGCGAAGAGAGCCGGCGTCCAGCCAGGCCCCAGATGCTTCCGCCAGCCGCTGCGCCACGCAAGGCCCTGAGGCAGCGCCTTCCAGTCTGCTCGTCCATGGATTCTGACCCACAGAAGCCGGGAGTAAGGACAAATTCTCTTTGTTGTTTTAAGCCACTGAGCTTTGGGGTACCACGTTACACAGTATTAGGTGACAGTAATAAGCTGCTACCTTCAACCTTAATTGAGGGGCCCCCTCGGCAAGGGGCCTTTCCGCGTTTTGCAGCATATCACCGAGTTCTCCTCCCGGCTCTCTCCACGCCCTCAGGACCGAGGGACTCGCTCAGGGGGCAGAGGGGCCCGGTGAGGGTCACAGCGCGTCCCTGGGCAGAGGGGCCCGGTGAGGGTCACAGCGCGTCCCTGGGCAGAGGGGCCCGGTGAGGGCTCACAGTGTGTCCGGGGCAGAGGGGCCAGGTGAGGGTCACAGCACGTCCCCGGGGCAGAGGGGCCAGGTGAGGGTCACAGCGCATCCCGGGGCAGAGGGGCCAGGTGAGGGTCACAGCGCGTCCCTGGGCAGAGGGGCCCGGTGAGGGTCACAGCGTGTCCCGGGGCAGAGTGGCCCGGTGAGGGCTCACAGTGTGTCCGGGGCAGAGGGGCCAGGTGAGGGTCACAGCACGTCCCTGGGCAGAGGGGCCCGGTGAGGGTCACAGCGTGTCCCGGGGCAGAGTGGCCCGGTGAGGGCTCACAGTGTGTCCGGGGCAGAGGGGCCAGGTGAGGGTCACAGCACGTCCCTGGGCAGAGGGGCCCGGTGAGGGTCACAGCGTGTCCCGGGGCAGAGTGGCCCGGTGAGGGCTCACAGTGTGTCCGGGGCAGAGGGGCCAGGTGAGGGTCACAGCGCGTCCCTGGGCAGAGGGGCCCGGTGAGGGCTCACAGTGTGTCCGGGGCAGAAGGGCCAGGTGAGGGTCACAGCACGTCCCCGGGGCAGAGGGGCCAGGTGAGGGTCACAGCGCATCCCGGGGCAGAGGGGCCCGGTGAGGGTCACAGTGCGTCCCTGGGCAGAGGGGCCTGGTGAGGGCTCACAGCGCATCCCGGGGCAGAGGGTCACAGCGCGTCCCTGGGCAGAGGGGCCCGGTGAGGGTCACAGCACATCCCGGGGCAGAGGGTCACAGCGTGTCCCTGGGCAGAGGGGCCTGGTGAGGGTCACAGCGCGTCCCTGGGCAGAGGGGCCCAGCGAGGGTCACAGTGCGTCCCTGGGCAGAGGGGCCAGGTGAGGGTCACAGTGCGTCCCGGGGCAGAGGGGCCAGGTGAGGGTCACAGTGCGTCCCTGGGCAGAGGGGCCAGGTGAGGGTCACAGTGCGTCCCTGGGCAGAGGGGCCTGGTGAGGGCTCACAGTGTGTCCGGGGGCAGAGGGGCCCGGTGACGGTCACAGTGCGTCCCGGGGCAGAGGGGCCAGGTGAGGGTCACAGTGTGTCCCGGGGCAGAGGGGCCTGGTGAGGGTGTCCCGGGGCAGAGGGGCCAGGTGAGGGTCACAGTGTGTCCCGGGGCAGAGGGGCCTGGTGAGGGCTCACAGTGTGTCCCGGGGCAGAGGGGCCCGGTGAGGGTCACAGTGTGTCCCGGGGGCAGAGGGGCCTGGTGAGGGCTCACAGTGTGTCCCAGGGCAGAGGGGCCTGGTGAGGGTGTCCCGGGGCAGAGGGGCCAGGTGAGGGTCACAGTGTATCCCGGGGCAGAGGGGCCTGGTGAGGGCTCACAGTGTGTCCCGGGGCAGAGGGGCCCGGTGAGGGTCACAGTGTGTCCCGGGGGCAGAGGGGCCCGGTGAGGGCTCACAGTGTGTCCCGGGGCAGAGGGGCCCGGTGAGGGTCACAGCGTGTCCCGGGGGCAGAGGGGCCAGGTGAGGGTCACAGCGCGTCCCGGGGCAGAGGGGCCAGGTGAGGGTCACAGCGCGTCCCGGGGCAGAGGGGCCCGGTGAGGGTCACAGCGCGTCCCGGGGCAGAAGGGACCGGTGAGGGCTCACTGCGTGTCTCTTTCCAGGCTTTGCCCTCAGCCTCAGAGAGCTCTGCCCAAGGCACACCCCTCCCGAGCAGAGCCCACATCCAATGACGGGTTGATGCAGGATACAAGGACACTTGTATCCTCCTTGTCTTAATTCAGGCCACACAGACAGACCATAGCTCCAGAGCCCTTGAGGAATGGGCTAAACCCTCAGTTGCACCTGGATCACCTCAGCTTCCTCCTGTGCTCAGCCTGGCTTCCCTTCCTCCCTGCAGGCGCCATTTCTCAGTGCTCGCCTCAATAACCTTCGCCTGCATACAAATCTCCATTTCAAAAAAAATTTACAGATAACCCGAACCAAGACCTCAATCAAAGGTTAATTGCCAATGGAAAAAAGTGGTAAATCCAGGCTCAGAGATACTGTAAGTCCCTGGTTTTCCCAGTAGACAACAATAATAATTAAAGATACATTGATGCTTGTAATGACATGGACAAAATTTCTAATCAACTGATTATCATCTGTAAACTGAGATGCTTTCCCTAGCAATCTTTATGGCATCTTTTACTTGTTCTGACATTTGCTGGATATGATCTCATTTGCCTAACCAAAACCTATTTTGGCATTGGGAAAGTGTGACTATATGATGTCTTGAAAGAGAGTATGTTAAAAATAAAGTCATTCTTAATGGATCTGCATCAGCAATCAAACACCTAAAACAAGATCCATTTCTAAATCATGGTCCTGGATTTGTGGCAGAATTTAAGGGGATAGCTGCTGTAACTATTAAAGAGAGAAAATTGTACAACAAAGCATATGATACTTGAAAGTGCCTAGTTCCATTTTTTCTGGAAGTGAATGGTTCTTCTCTTCTGTCATTCACTCGTCATCTTCCAGAGGATTCATTACTTCACAAGGTGTGAAAAGAAAGACAGAGTTCAGAGATCATTGCTAGAGGCTGATGATGTGCAGACAGCTCAGTGATTTAAACCACAGGGCAGTCTTACTTTTCTAACCAGGCGCTATCTTCTACTTCAGGCACTGTATAATTAACTGACGAAGACAAGCTTCAAGCCTTATCCCCTCACTTGTTTCTCCTGTGTCTGCAGGCTCTTCCGCATCTTAACATGAGCACAGATACCAGAGAAACTACTGATTTATCAACATTTTCAAAGTTCTGTTGAGGTCATCACATCCACATTAAAGACGATGGGAAAGTGAATAGGAACACGCATTTATTGGCTTCCCAGTAATCTGCAGAGTGTCATATGGAATTATTCTGTCCTACTTTATCAGATTGGGAAGCAAAATCAGGTATCATTCTTTTTAATACTCTAATTACGTTACTCCAAACCATCAATCCACTTGTCAAGGAAAGTATTTCTTTCATCCCTGGGGCCTACCTTCCCAAAAGAAGTTCCAAACTCAGAGGTATTTACTCAGACAAAGGGGTCGGTTTTGATGACCAGTCCTTGCAGGAGAGAAAATGGAACGTCCTCGTCCTCCTTGGTCAGCCGAGCAGCTGATGCTCTGCGCAGGAGTGGTTGCCACTGTCACTGTGCCGGTGCAGCCTGCACCTGCTGCGTGGGCGCAGCCATGCTGACCTGGCGGAGAGTCTCCCGGCTCGGGCGAGAGCAGCGCTGCTGTTAGATTGCTCGCTAAGATCGCTCGCAGCACCACAGCTCTCTAGAGACACCGCTGTCTACCCTACACGCAAACCCTGCCACCATCCCGCCTTGGCTCGTGATGCTGCGCTGGCTGGGTCACAGGTGTCCAGTCATGCAACACATGTTCTGCCCGAGCTGCGCCTCTGCTCACACGCCACTTTCTGCTGGGGCTGGCATTCTCCTTAGAAAATGAGTCCCCAAACTGCTCCACTAGTAGCATAGGCATAGGCCAACATCGGTGGCACTATTGACAGTCTGGCCTTCTCCAAGCCAAGGGAGAATCAACAACCCCCTGGATCTCTCTAACCCCCAGCCTCAGGGCCCTCTGATTTCCCGACCTAGCCCGGTTCTCAGCACCCTGTCCCATCCCACAGCCGCCATCCACAATCCAAGTACGGACCCGTTCTCCCAATACACATAGGCTTGATTGCTCACGACATGTCTACCACAGGCAGCAAGAGCCTTCAAATAATGTTGTTCCACAGGATTTCTCTGATTCAGCCTCCACCAGGTCAGCGGGAACTCTAGCACCTTTCCACTGGAAACACAGCTTGTCAACACAGCATTCTGGGAATGCTCGGACGCACCCTGCACGGGCCAGCCCTTCTCTCGGCATACACAGCCATCGCTGCTGCTCACCGCGACGCTGTTTCCTGGCCATCCCCAAAGCCCTGGCTCCAGCTGTAACCCACTGCCAGCCATCATTGACAATGGCCACTGGTGTCACCAAAAGTTCGCTACTTGTCCACAAGGCCGAATCAGTGAGAACAAAGAACGAGGACAAAAGGTATGAAGAAAAGGAAAGAGAAGTTTATTAAATTTGCTGCATCTCAAAGACTGCCATCCTGACTTAAGCAATAAAACCAGACTTTTCAAAAGGGGGTTTTCGGTGGCTGTGCTCGGATCCGTGTTCTGGCTTTGGGCTGTTGTTGTTTTACTATGATTAATGGTTTTGGTGTATCTCCGGTGACGAGGATCTCCAGGACCCTTGTGGACAGTTCTGCTGAGCCATCTCCTGTGGTTTAAGATACTAGAAAACAAACCACAAAGAACATGTTCTGCCCCTTTGACTACTGGCCTCAGGCAGGAGTGCAGGTTCTAATCCCCATAAAGGGTGGGGAGTTTAGAGAGACGACTTGGGAAACGCTCCGTTGCCCTCTTTCAGACCTGTTACACTGGAGGCACAGCACCTGGCCAGGGCACTGACACGTGACAAGGCCACAGGCCGTCCCAGCAAAATGCCTTCAAGGCGGGTGTGTCCACACTGGGGGAGCGGTCTTCCATCAAGGCCAATCTGAAGCCTGGGCTGCTGGCACTTCATTTTCAGGGGCTTGTAAGCTTTAGGCCCATCTCACTTCAGCCCCTCCCCTGGACCACCCTGCTGCCTCCTCAGAGCCCCTTTGTGTGTTTCATGCAGATGACTCACTCTGCTTTTAGGGCGCCTTTCTGCCTAGCAGGAGCCCTGGTCATTTGTGGAAACTGTCTGGCAGGCCCACCTGGCCCTCCAGGCATGCTCCTACACGCCTGAGTCCTGGGCAAGCACAGCTCAGCCTCCGCTGCGACCTCTGCTGTCAGCACGAGGCCCCATTTGCTTTGTCGATTCAGGGCCGGCGATGGCTGCGGGCACAGAACCCCGGAGAGGCGGAGATTACGCAGGTGCTGCCCGTGGGTGCTGAGCTGTCACCAGCAGGGCTGACCCATGCACTGAGGTTCAGTGGGGTCAATGAGAGTCACCAGGAGTGTCCCAGGGAACAGCAGGAGGGCTGTTTAGGGAATACAGCTCAGTTACAACGTTTTTATTTCTCTCCAGCTTCGTCACCAAATGTCCTTGCTTAGCCTTTAGGACCCACGCTTTCCTGCAGGCTGAATAGCACTGCGTTTGCTGTGTGAAGAGAGAGACCTCCAGGAGGGCAGGGCATGGATCTTACGACAGCCTCCTCTGAGGCCAAGGCATTTAGAGAATTGCAAGGTTCTTGGAGGAAAAAATTTCAACTCTCTAAATTCCATGAAAGGGAAACTGTCAGCTCTATTCCTAAGGAGTCAATTAATTAAAGTTAAGTCCCCACAAACTCTGCCAAATGCCAGCTCCAGATTAAAGGGCGTGAATGCGCATTTCTCTCTGACCCCTTGTCACCGGCTGAGCACCTGGCAGATTTGTGGAAAGCAGCCTGTGTGCTGATCTGACAGAAATGCGTATTAACTAGCAAGGAAGGAGATGGAGAGTTCAAGGACAATCTCAAGGCTTCAAGCTTGTGACTTCTTTTTTCATCTTGTACCACCAGGCTCCTCTTTTCAAAGTGTTCATCTTTTACCTTTTCATCTTCTTTTCATCTTTTACTTTTCGCCCACACATGTACTTCTTGAATGACTTCAATACTCTCTTCTCATGGGGTGCGTCTGGGACGAACAACTACTTTGAAGTCTGTCTGGTCTGGGTCTGTCAGTTAACAAAACCTTCCCCTCGAGAGGCGACAGAGCCGTGGCTGACCCTGGTGGAGAGCTCCCAGCGTAGGGCCGGCTCAGCGGGGGTCAGGGCAGACGGCCAGTCAAGGTGTCAGCTGTCTGCCCCTCGTGGGCTGAGGCGGGTGCCCGCCGTCTCTGTGTGCTTCCCGTGCTGCACAGCAATACCCGAGGCTCAGTTACTCATAAGGAAAAGAGGCTTATTCGGCCCACGATTCTGCGGACTGGAAAGTTCAAGACGGGGCTTCTGCATCTGGTGAGGGCCTCCGCTGCTTCCACACCAGCCGAGCGCGTGCGAGAGGGCATGGGGAGAGAGGAAGCAGGCGGGGTGCAGGGAGGGTTCAGGCTCGTTCCCAAACCAGCTCTCCTGGGAACTAACAAGGAAGAACTCCACCCTGCCCCAGCCAGGGAGGGCATTGATCTATTCATGAGGGATCCACCCCCAGGACCCAAAAACCTCACATTAGGTCCTACGTCCAACATCGGGGCTCAAAGTTCAACTGAGGTTTCAGGGGACAATATCCAAACCACAACACCCACTTGGATGAAAGACAGTTTGTCTTGAGTGGAGCGCCGGCCTGGTGGAGGCGCTCATACTATTATTTATCTGGGCATCCACTGTGCCAGACACTATGCTAAGCACTTTACAGACTTCTCAGAATCATTAAACAGAAGCAATCACTAGTCATCAGCATTCAGCCTCTTCCTTGGGCCCCAAAAGCCACACAATCTTAATGTGTGTTCAGGTCATAGAACCAGCTTATTAATTAACCAAGAAACCAGTTTTATTTTTTCTTTCTCTGCCTATAAACTCCCTTGCCCCATCTTAAAGAGTTCTATGGTTTCTAATGATGCTTAGGGAGTTCTATGGTTTCTAATGATGCTTAGGGAGTTCTATGGTTTCTAATAATGCTTAGGTGATAAAAGTTCTTTGGTCACCTTCAAACATTATTGAATCCAGTCTATCTGAAAAATTGTAGTCTATTCTAATAGTAGAGTAACAGAACTTCCAATTCATTGAAAGTTAAAGCAAGCACTTTTGCCCTACTATCTTGTTGGCTTCCAAGGAGAGTTCTCCCCCTTTGCTCTTTCAATTTTAGGCTGATCTGGCCACAGATTCCACCCTGGGGTAGGGCGTGCAGGGCACAAGGTCAAACTGTCTGAGCAATCACCGAAGCTCTTTTCCCTTGGCTTAAGGGATAACACTCTCCCCCCCTCCAGCAGCGAGACTTAGAGATAGAAAGAGAGGAGAAGAGAAATGCCACAGCACTCCAACCAGCCTCCAAAGAACATGTCTGTGAACCCTTGACTAGTTTCACGGAGCGTCTGCCATCTCCTTAGCATGCGCAGGGGTCTGACATCTTTGGCACCTTGTCTTTCATTCTCAGGCTGAGGGGTCCAGTGAGATGGCAGAGAATCTTCCGGACATTGAACCACACTCCAGTGAGGGTGCACATTCCCACTCACACCCTCTTCTTCCGCCATTCGCACCCTGTGAAAAGTTCTGCACTTTTCGAGAATCGAAGTTCCTGTGTTGCTGGGCTCTCGAGCAGCAAGAGCAAATCAGCACTCCCCTCCGGCTGTCTCGCACCATGCCTGGGTGCAAACCCCCACCTCGCGGGACAGGATTAGGTTGCATAGATTTTCACATTTTCAAGGCAATGAAACTTTTCTAGATTTTTTAATAGTCATCTCATCCTCCTCCCACCTCAACAATTTCTGGACTGTTATTGCAGAGAGACTGGAAATAATTTTATATTCATTTTAAAGAGTTTTGCAAATATTTGAAAGAATCTAGCATCTTCATTAAACCTGCTTTAAAAAAATCTCCTGTCCTCATCTAGCCACCTTGTCCAAACTTTAATTATGAATACGTAAGGCTTTTATTTTTCTCCCTTCAAAGTAAACATGAAACCCATATAATCAGGGAGAGATTTTCTCTGAGAATAGACATGGAAGTAATGTTTTCAACAAAATGTATTTTTTCCATTATTATCAATAATAAATATGTATTAATCCATCTTACAGTGGTTCCTTAAATGACCATGAGTTAAAGAATAATGATCAAGTTGTAGTTTGAATTCTTGGCACTTAATCCCAATAAATTTTAGCTAAATAATTTTAGCTAAATTTTATTTTTAAAAGAAAAAAATGCTTTGCATATTGTCAGTTGCTCATTGAAATTTCGTTGACTCTTCTCATTTATTTTCAGATTAATATCAGTCTGAGAGTCCAGTCTATGAATACGCACATAGACTTTTTCTAACTGTGCAATCACAATAATAACATTAGACATCGATGTATGTGCTAGACAGGCTATAAAGCCAAAGCCCTGGATGTATGACTAGGGACTGCTACTATCCTGACCAGAATCCTGTTTCAGTGAAATTAGCTGCCTCCCTTACTTCTACCTGGATAGATTTCACAGCAACTGTGAAGGTGCAGGAGTTGCCTTCACGACAGAGAAGCTCTTTATAAAATTCTAAGCTCCTCAAAGGCAGGAGTGGGTGCTATGTTAATTTCTTTTCAACGGGCTCTAGAGTAGTGTGCTGTGTATAATAGTTCCTGATACATGATGCCTATTTACAGAATATCATTTAGATGTGGTCACTTCTCTTTCTGAAAGCATGCTAAGAAGATGCTAGACCCTCCATGGAACTGATGAAGAGGCCACAGGTGTTTTCTTTGGAGCAGTTGGAGTGCCGTGGCGTGCCACACACATTCAGGCTTATGGCAGCTTTGCAGGACTGGGACTTCTCACCACTGAGGCCTCAGTGACAAAGTCCTCTCCTTAGAACCCAGTCCACCTCTCAATCACATTGTCCTCTGCAAGGCCATCAAAGGATTCATCGCCACTGAAAATGATCTTGTGAGTACAGTGAACACTATTCAGGTGATGGTCACATGTACAGCACTGATTCAAGCATTGCAAAAGCTATCCATGTAACAAAAACACTTGTACCCACTTCATATTTTGAAATAAAATTTTAAAAAAAGAAAATGATCTTGTCCATTTGTTGTTTCTTCACTTGTTTATTGTTTGCCTCCTCCACTGATGTTTAAACTCCAAGAAAACAGGGACCTTGACCTCATTTGTGGCTATATCTGGGACCTAGACCAAAGTCTGGCACATAGTAGACACTCGATAAATGAGGTTCCAGACACTGGCCAGAGGGACCTTGAACAAGCTGCTCTACCTAGGTCTTGGGTCTTCAAACACGTAATCAGAGAGCTCTTAGGTAATTGTTCAGGTTCCGTCTGACTGTAAAAGAACACTAGGCTTGAAAATATTAATATCCTTACATTAATATTAAATATTAACATGTATACATTTTGTCTTTTCCATAAATTCACAAATTCATATTTTATATATAGTGTACTTAAATATATTTAAATATTTATATATTATATACTATTTTACAGATAATATAAATATGGTTGATATTTATATTAAATATATTTAATATTTTATTTTAATAAACTAAAATTGTTGCTGAAAGTGGGAAGGAGCATATAGTTATTGGTCCCTATTATTGAATTTCAATTATAATATATACTCTTAGCCTAATGTCTCTGGTATCTGGGAATACTTTTAACATCCAATTAATTCCTTCTCATTAGTTGTTCTTGTTCCTTCAGTATTTTGCCACGGCTGCTCACTCTCTGTGGAGTCCCATTGCCAGGCTTCGTGGCGCAGCTCTGTGTGGCAGGCGGCGGCCGCGGCCGGGCTCAGGGGGTCCCGGAGAGACCACGGTGAGCGCGCTGGGCAGGGCTGGCACCAGAGGAGACGTTAGCAGTCCAGCCAGGATTGCGTACACTGCTAGAGGGACAGGCAGACCAGGGGAGGCATGGACAAGAACAGGTCCACAGACCCAAGGAGCAGCAGGAGGGAAAGACGTCCCCACCGATGCCCATGCCTGGGGGCTCCAAGAAAGACCCACGGCGTCAGTAGCAGCGAAAGCCACACCAGCCTCTGTCCCTGCGGCACCAGCGCAGAGCCCGGGACCGCGCAGCAGCCCGGGAAGCTCTTTGGGATTGATAATAATAGCCGCCAAGGGGACATGAGACTGGAAAGTCATCATCTCATCCCTCAGATAACACTGAAAAGTTTCTAAAATGTTTTATATAAAACTATGGCCGCGTGAAACAAGGTGGCCGTTCTCAGCATTCGGGGCCTTCCATTCTGTTAATCAGCATGTAAAACACTCGCTTCTAAGCGGCAGGAAACAGCCACAGGGGAGCTACTTTGGAGTGAGAGTTTTCTTTAGGCGCCTACTACCGTTTAGTGTCCATATATTTACTAGCAATAGTCAGCTTTCTACTTTCCAAAGATGATTTTTGCCTACATTTAATCTGTAGATAATCTGGATTAAGGAGTTCCAGCCTCTTAGTAATAATAGGTCACCCCCACCTGGTATGTGGCAGGTACAATATTAGGAAAACACAATTTCACCTTCTTCTCCCTGCCCCAGCTTCCTAAGGGAGGTTCGAAGTCGAGCTGAACTGCTGGACTCCTCGGCCTTTGTTTCCAGGACGGTAGCCGGCAGACTGAGGAAGCTGAGAATACTTGGAGACACTACGTTATTTACATAAGAAAAGGCTTGAGTTCTCAGAAAAAGAAAACTTTCTGAAGCAACAAGAGGAGAGGAGGACAAAGCCTGAGAATCAGGGGCAGTTAAGAGCCAGCCAGTGGGGCCTGGACAGGCAGCGCGCTGGGCAGCGACTGGCAGGCGCTGGTGGCAGCGTGGCCCCCAGGGGCAGAGCAGGCACAGCCCGCCAGGCTGCGCAGCTGCAGGCTGTGTGCGGTGACCCCTTCGAACAGCTGCACTAGAGACTCACATCGTGTTCCGAGGCTTGTGGAACAAAAGCAGAGTGCTCTTTTCTCATATGTGTGAGTGTGTGTCTGCGTGTGTGTGTATATTCTTTTAGAGACAGGGTCTCACTCTGTCACTCAGGCTGGAGTGCAGTGGCATAATCATAGCTCACTGCGACCTCAAACTCCTGGGCTCGAGCAGTCCTCTTGGCTCAGCCTCCTGAGTACCTGGGACTGCAGGCATGCGCCACCATGCCCAGCTAAATTTTGTGTTTTTTTGTAGAGACGTGGTCTCACTGTGTTGCCCAGGCTGGTCTCAAACTCCTGACCTCAAGCCATCTCTTGCAGCAGCCTCTCAAAGTGCTAGGACTGCAGGCTTGAGCCACCGCACCCAGCCCTTTCTCATATGTTACTGTCTTGGCCTAGACCATAAAGCAAGAGTATGATGGCCTGAAATATTTGAGTGGTATGTCAAAAGGTCGCATAATGAGGTCATAGCATTTGAGGCTCTACCCTCAAGAATGAAAAGTCACTGAAATGGCACAAAACCTGGCAGGAGCATTGAATCCACATCATGTGCTATGGCAGGCTCGCCCTGAGCTCCATGCTGTCCTTCTCCTGCTCCTCTCTCCCCAGGGGGACACCGGGGATCCTGCCAAGCATCACTGCGGTCACCAATGGGCCCTGCCACGCCTGCTGTCACCGCCACCACCTCACCCAGGCCCGCCCACACAGCTGGTAGGGGGAAATACCCCTAACATGCATGACTGTCTCTGGAATTGTGCATGATTCATTTTCTTCCTTAGATTTTTCTGTGTTTTCCAAATATGCTGTGATTAAACAAGTCACATTTATGTGACATAGGTATATATGTGGTTGTGGTATAATGAGAAATATGTTTGGTCTTTGTCTCTGGCACAGAGCTCCTAAAACCCCTGGTATTAACTGAGTCATAGGAGTGTCTTTTGTCACTCATAGCGAGCCCCTTTCCACAGCACCTGAGCTCATGCTATGCGGCGGCTCAGGGTGGTCCCCTGAGAGCCTCCCGGGGCTGGCCACCAGAAAGACCGGGAGATTATAGGGCTGGAACTTTCAGCGCTCCCCACAGACCTTGAAGAAGCTGGAGGTAAAGCTCTCTAAAAGTGTGGAACAACAAGAGGTGCTGAGTGCCGGGTAGCTGAGGGTGTGCTGGGAGGGTGTGCGCCCGGAGAGCACTTGAACCTGAGCCCAGCCCGTCCTTGCCCAATGCTTCTCTTCCCTCTGGTCATTCCTAGCGGTGTCCTTTATAATAACAACAAACGTAAGTGAAGTGTTTCCCTGAGTTCTCCGAGCCATCCTGACAGATTGCTGAACATGAGGTGAGGGGTGAGGGAACCCCAGTTAATTAGGGGGCCAGACCAGAGGCCTGGACTTGCAATTGGCATCTGAAAGGAGGACAGTCTTGGGAGACTGAGTCCATCACCTGTGGGATCAGGGCTAATTACAGATAGATGGTATCAGAATTGAATTAAATTGTAGGACACACAGCTGGAGTTTGGTGAGTTGGGGAATTGCCTGGTGTGGAAAACACGCACACATCTTGTGTCAGAGGCATTATGTGAGTGTGTAGAGACAGAGTGTGCTTCCCAAAGGCATAGTCCCTTAACATATACATTATGTGTTATTTTCTACGAAAAGAAGCCACCCATCTTCCTGATCATAACAGTGGCTAAACAACAGGCCAGGACATTTATAGTTGCTTATAGAATTAATGTCTCTGGACATTTCTGAAAAATGAAACCAATCACTTTGACTTTGGTAATTTGAAAGTCAGCCTTTTTGGAAGCATGAAATTAGAATGAATGGTCTATCAGGGTGTCTTCCTGCTCTCTAATAAGGGAATTCTACTTTTTTAGCTTTTTCCTTCCCAATCCATTTTTATAGTGCAGTTTACCAGATCTATGTCAAACAATACACACATTGACCATGTTCAGAAACCTGTAACGGTTCCGTTACCAGCTGAATTAAAGCCACACTCGGTCTTCAAGGTCTTTCATGAACCAGCCCACTTCTCCACTCAGACCTCACCACCATCAGCCCGGTGCAGGCCCAGTGTCACCCCTGCCCTGCCACAGATTCTGTCCCCAGTGCTCTGCACACACCGCCCCTCTGCCCCTGCTGGTCTGAAACCCTCCACCACCGCCCTTTCCCCACTGCCCTCGCCCACCAGACCCTTCGATGTCCAGCTCAGTCGTGTCCCCCCATGTGTCCTTCCCTGTTGGCGATATCCAGGCCACACCCAGAACTTCAGTCTTTCAGTTCCTTTGAATTTGCCGCTTTTACTGTTAGCAGCTGTTCATCTGTGCTCTGATACCCTTCTTACCCTTTCCTCATGATTCAGCCCTTTAGTGCATCAGCATACTCTAATGCTGCCACTTCGATGCCGCGATTGTAAGGGTGCACTCATGTGCTAGGCGCTCGCAGGAGGTGGCCTTGTGCAGCACCTTTCCGTAGGGAAGCTCACCTGGCTCAAATGGTCAGTCCATCCGGCCCCAGAGATCCATCTGCTTCACATTCCTAGTTTAATTACCTTGGAAGAGCTCTTACTAAGATTGTATAAAGACAACCAAAACAGATAACTTAAGAAGCAATGGTTTCATATTAGGAGCTGTGGAAGAAAATTATATTACTAGGCATTTAAGTGACGCATTGGAATTATACAAAATGCATGAAAAGTTGTTCTTTGGGACATTTATAGATGTCATACATGTACACAAAGAATGTTCAGTGGTCATATAAATTCAGCAAATGCTAGATTAAACAAATTCCCCTACTCTAGCACTTCTCAGAGTCTCCGCCATCTGCACTGGGACTCGCCCTGAGTGAGTGAGTGTATGTCTTATTTCTCCAACGAAGCTGACCCCAAGACCAGTTGTCTATATAGCAACTTCTGGGACTCACATTGCAAGGAACTCATTCTGATTGACACTGTGTGGTTCGGGTGTTAGCTTCCAGCACCTTCCTTACCAGGGCCTTGAGCAAGGGGAGGCTGAAGGCAATGCTCCTTCGCTGTTTCTCACTTTGTCTGGTCTTGTCTCCTGGTCGTGGGAAGGTCCTCTGCTCTTGTATTGGATGCATCACACTTTTCATCTTCAGTGTTGAGCCACATCACAAAGTGCAGGCAATTCTTAGCCTCTTTCTGCGTTTGCTCAGTGTGAGCTGCAGGTGGGAGAGGCAGCCTGTGTACTGGTCAGCACTGTGGCCGCTGGCCTCCCGTGCCTGGATTTCAGCTGTGGCCACACCGGTTGCCCATTCTGTGGACTGGAGACATTTCTCAAACTCTCGGTGCCTCGCCCATAAAATAGGAATAATTATAGAACATATCCCATAACATTTCATGAGAGATTAATAAATGTAAAGTGCTTATAGAGAATCTGGCCTCTAGTGTGTGCTGTTAGTGTGAATTACAGTACAGCCTCAATTCTATTTCTCTAACTACAGCTATAGCTGGAATGGTTAGCTATTAAGAAGACCCATGTAATCCTAAAACATCAGGAAGTCTGATTCTTGGCTTTTAAAAACTGCCTGCTGTAATTGCTTGAGAAAAATCTTTCTGTGCTTTGGTGGGAGAAAGAAAGAGGAGAAATAACAAGATGAACTAACTGCTTTTGGTGAAGAAGAGAGCAGTCTCTGAGCTGAGTGCTACCTCAAAGAGTTATTCCCTATTAATCTACCACAAGGTCAGCACACTTTTTCTGTCAAGGGCCAGATAGTAAATATTTTAGGCTGTGCATGATGTAAGGTTTTTGTCGTAGCTACTCAGCTCTGCCATTATGCAAAACCAATGATAAATAATATGCAAATGAATGGGCATGACTGTGTTCCAATAAAACTTTATTTACAAAAACAGGAAGTAAGCTAGATTTGACCTGCAGGCCTTGGTTTGTAGACCTCTCTTCTATTATTATCAACCTTGAATTTCCCATGCAATTAGAATAAAAGCACCAGGGTGACCCTGCCTGCCGAATGTGAGAAAGCTGACCTCTCTGGGAGCCGGTAGAGGTGAGAGAAGCCAGTCCAAGGAAAAGGGCACCAAACCCTGGGGAGTAGAGGTGAGAACACCACAGATAGCACCAGCACAGTCCTGGTGTGTTGTAAGCTTTTGGATCACCTTTGCTGAAGCCTGCCCTACCTCAAGACTTTCGTGATTATGTAAGCCAGTAAATGCCCATTATTTTTTAAACCAGATTGAGTAGGGTTTTTTGGTCACGTGCAAACCAAAGTCTTCTACTAATACAACATGGTTGTAGCTACATTAAATATAGCAATGAATACTTTATGGTAGATGCTCTCAATGTGCAATTTGTATTTTATATCTAGTTAAAACTTTTGCTGACTTACTCAGAAAAGGAAATTTAATAACCAAAGTCCATTCCAAAATGAATTTAGAGCCATTCATCTAAGCATTTCTAGGATAGTTTAGACATTTCTAAAGTGCTTAGGGACATTATCTTGCAAGAATCTATTATTCCTATTTTACTTATAAAGCTCTCTCATATTTTGGTTATATTACTTCCAGCTCTTCTGTTATTTTACATAATAAAAACAAGAATATTTACCCATCAATCTATAATCCCTCAAAGGTCTGACTCTAGTTAACAAGGACTAAGTACAAACAAGAGAAGCATTTGCATCACCTTCGTAAATCAATTCTCCTTGTAAGATTTCATTAATGTCTCAGAGTCAGTCTTAAACATAAAACTCCAGTGTGCTGGAGTTACTTCCTGTCTAGAGCACACAGGGTGGTACAGCGTGCTTAGGTAAAGGGTTCAGAATCCGCTTCAAAGTCCACCTAAAGATTCTAAATCTTGAACACTAGCAATGGTAAAGGCCTAACTCCAGCATTTAACCCAGGAACCAGGATGGTGCCTGTGAGGTCTCTGGGAAAAGGACAGGAACATGTTAGACAAGAGTCATGGTCCCTCACCCATGCGCTCACACATACCCTAGACACGCTGTGCTCACAGAGCCTCGCGGACGTGCCAGTCACATGGAGAATTTCATGCTAGAGCAGTCCTTGCGTTACATGTTAGTCCCCACACGCATCTGACCTCAGATGCCAGGCGGACATCGGCAGTGGGATTTTGTTCATGACATGAAATAGTTTCCTATCGGTGCTGTAACAGATGATCACAATTTTATCACAAGGCTGCCCACAGCCTCTGGCTCGTGGCTTCCTTCCCTCTCCAAAGCCAGGGATGGGAGATGGAGGCTTTCTCACATGGACTCACTCCAGTTTCTTCCCTCCCTCGAGCACTTGTCAGTCCCTGTGGCTGTCCTGGGCCCACCCGCACAGTGCAGTACGCTCTCGCCCTCTCACCGCACACCCGGCGCGCTCTCGCCCTCTCACCGCACACCGCGGCGCGCTGTCGCCCTCTCACCGCACACCGCGGCGGGCTCTCGCCCTCTCACCGCACGGCGCGGCGCGCTATCGCCCTCTCACCGCACAGTGCAGTACGCTCTCACCCTATCACCGCACGGCGCGGCGCGCTCTCACCCTCTCACCGCACACCCGGCGCGCTCTCGCCCTCTCACCGCACAGTGCAGTACGCTCTCACCCTCTCACCGCACACCGCGGCGCGCTCTCACCCTCTCACCGCACAGTGCAGTACGCTCTCGCCCTCTCACCGCACACCGCGGCGCGCTCTCGCCCTCTCACCGCACACCGCGGCGCGCTCTCGCCCTCTCACCGCACAGTGCAGTACGCTCTCGCCCTCTCACCACACACCGCGGCGCGCTCTCGCCCTCTCACCGCACAGTGCAGTACGCTCTCACCCTCTCACCGCACACCGCGGCGCTCTCTCGCCCTCTCACCACACACCGCGGCGCGCTCTCGCCCTCTCACCGCACTGCGCGGCGCGCTCTCGCCCTCTCACCGCACTGCGCGGCGCGCTCTCGCCCTCTCACCGCACTGCGCGGCGGCTCTCGCCCTCTCACCGCACTGCGCGGCGCGCTCTCAGCCTCTCACCGCACGGCGCGGCGCGCTCTCACCCTCTCACCGCACACCCGGCGCGCTCTCGCCCTCTCACCACACACCGCGGCGCGCTCTCGCCCTCTCACCGCACAGTGCAGTACGCTCTCACCCTCTCACCGCACACCGCGGCGCGCTCTCGCCCTCTCACCGCACAGTGCAGTACGCTCTCGCCCTCTCACCGCACGGCGCGGCGCGCTCTCGCCCTCTCACCACACACCGCGGCGCGCTCTCGCCCTCTCACCGCACAGTGCAGTACGCTCTCACCCTCTCACCGCACACCGCGGCGCTCTCTCGCCCTCTCACCACACACCGCGGCGCGCTCTCGCCCTCTCACCACACACCGCGGCGCGCTCTCGCCCTCTCACCACACGGCGCGCTCTCGCCCTCTCACCGCACGGCGCGCTCTCGCCCTCTCACCGCACAGTGCAGTACGCTCTCACCCTCTCACCACACAACGCGGCGCTCTCTCGCCCTCTCACCACACACCGCGGCGCGCTCTCGCCCTCTCACCACACGGCGCGCTCTCGCCCTCTCACCGCACACCGCGGCGCGCTCTCGCCCTCTCAACGCACAGTGCAGTACACTCTCGCCCTCTCACCGCACACCGCGGCGCGCTCTCGCCCTCTCAACGCACAGTGCAGTACTCTCTCACCATCTCACCACACACCGCGGCGCGCTCTCGCCCTCTCACCGCACAGTGCAGTACGCTCTCGCCCTCTCACCGCACTGCGCGGCGCGCTCTCGCCCTCTCACCGCACAGTACAGTACGCTCTCGCCCTCTCACTGCACACCGCGGCGCGCTCTCGATCTGTCACCGCACACCGCGGCGCGCTCTCGCCCTCTCACCGCACACCGCGGCGCGCTCTCGCCCTCTCACCGCACAGTGCAGTATGCTTTTGCCCTCTCACCGCACACCCGGCGCGCTCTCGCCCTCTCACCACACACCGCGGCGCGCTCTCGCCCTCTCACCGCACAGTGCAGTACGCTCTCGCCCTCTCACCACACACCGCGGCGCGCTCTCGCCCTCTCACCACACAGTGCAGTACGCTCTCGCCCTCTCACCACACACCGCGGCGCTCTCTCGCCCTCTCACCGCACGGCGCGCTCTCGCCCTCTCACCGCACGGCGCGCTCTCGCCCTCTCACCGCACACCGCGGCGCTCTCTCGCCCTCTCACCACACACCGCGGCGCGCTCTCGCCCTCTCACCGCACAGTGCAGTACGCTCTCGCCCTCTCGCCGCACTGCGCGGCGCGCTCTCGCCCTCTCTCCACACACCGCGGCGCGCTCTCGCCCTCTCACCGCACACCCGGCGCGCTCTCGCCCTCTCACCGCACAGTGCAGTACGCTCTCGCCCTCTCACCGCACACCGCGGCGCGCTCTCGCCCTCTCACCGCACACCGCGGCGCGCTCTCGCCCTCTCACCGCACAGTGCAGTACGCTCTCGCCCTCTCACCGCACACCGCGGCGCGCTCTCGCCCTCTCACCGCACACCGCGGCGCGCTCTCGCCCTCTCACCGCACACCGCGGCGCGCTCTCGCCCTCTCACCGCACACCGCGGCGCGCTCTCGCCCTCTCACCGCACACCGCGGCGCGCTCTCGCCCTCTCACCGCACACCGCGGCGCGCTCTCGCCCTCTCACCGCACACCGCGGCGCGCTCTCGCCCTCTCACCGCACACCGCGGCGCGCTCTCGCCCTCACACCGCGGCGCGCTCTCGCCCTCTCACCGCACACCGCGGCGCGCTCTCGCCCTCTCACCGCACACCGCGGCGCGCTCTCGCCCTCTCACCGCACGGCGCGCTCTCGCCCTCTCTCCAAACACCGCGGCGCGCTCTCGCCCTCTCACCGCACACCCGGCGCGCTCTAGCCCTCTCACCGCACAGTGCAGTACTCTCTCACCCTCTCACCACACACCGCGGCGCGCTCTCGCCCTCTCACCGACAGTGCAGTACGCTCTCGCCCTCTCACCGCACAGTGCAGTACGCTCTCGCCCTCTCACCGCACACCGCGGCGCGCTCTCGCCCTCTCACCGCACAGTGCAGTACGCTCTCACCCTCTCACCACACACCGCGGCGCTCTCGCCCTCTCACCGCACGGCACGCTCTCGCCCTCTCACCGCACGGCGCGCTCTCGCCCTCTCACCGCACAGTGCAGTACGCTCTCACCCTCTCACCGCACACCGCGGCGCTCTCTCGCCGTCTCACCACACACCGCGGCGCGCTCTCGCCCTCTCACCGCACAGTGCAGTACGCTCTTGCCCTCTCACCGCATTGCGCGGCGCGCTCACGCCCTCTCACCGCACGGCGCGCTCTCGCCCTCTCTCCACACACCGCGGCGCGCTCTCGCCCTCTCACCACACACCCGGCGCGCTCTCGCCCTCTCACCGCACACCGCGGCGCGCTCTCGCCCTCTCACCGCAAACCCGGCGCGCTCTAGCCCTCTCACCGCACACCGCGGCGCGCTCTCGCCCTCTCACCGCACAGTGCAGTACGCTCTCGCCCTCTCACCGCACACCGCGGCGCGCTCTCGCCCTCTAACCGCACTGCGCGGCGCGCTCTCGCCCTCTCACCGCACACCGCGGCGCGCTCTCGCCCTGTCACCGCACACCGCGGCGCGCTCTCGCCCTGTCACCGCACACCGCGGCGCGCTCTCGCCCTCTCACCGCACACCGCGGCGCGCTCTCTCCCTCTCACCGCACACCGCGGCGCGCTCTCGCCCTCTCACCGCACACCGCGGCGCGCTCTCGCCCTCTCACCGCACACCGCGGCGCGCTCTCGCCCTCTCACCGCACACCGCGGCGCGCTCTCGCCCTGTCACCGCACACAGCGGCGCTCTCTCGCCCTGTCACCGCACACCGCGGCGCGCTCTCGCCCTGTCACCGCACACCGCGGCGCGCTCTCGCCCTCTCACCGCACACCGCGGCGCGCTCTCGCCCTCTCACCGCACACCGCGGCGCGCTCTCGCCCTCTCACCGCACACCGCGGCGCGCTCTCGCCCTCTCACCGCACAGTGCAGTGCGCTCTCGCCCTCTCACTGCTCGGCGCGGCGCGCTCTCGCCCTATCACCGCACGGCGCGCTCTGGCCCTCTGACCGCACGGCGCGCTCTCGCCCTCTCACCGCACGGCGCGTTCTCGCCCTCTCACCGCACGGCGCTCTCGCCCTCTCACCGCACGGCGCGCTCTCGCCCTCTCACCGCACAGTGCAGTACGCTCTCGCCCTCTCACCGCACACCGCGGCGCTCTCGCCCTCTCACCGCACACCGCGGCGCGCTCTCGCCCTCTCACCGCACACCGCGGCGCGCTCTCGCCCTCTCACCGCACGGCGCGCTCTCGCCCTCTCACCGCACGGCGCGCTCTCGCCCTCTCACCGCACGGCGCGCTCTCGCCCTCTCACCGCACAGTGCAGTACGCTCTCACCCTCTCACCGCACACCGCGGCGCTCTCTCGCCCTCTCACCACACACCGCGGCGCGCTCTCGCCCTCTCACCGCACAGTGCAGTACGCTCTCGCCCTCTCGCCGCACTGCGCGGCGCGCTCTCGCCCTCTCTCCACACACCGCGGCGCGCTCTCGCGCTCTCACCGCACACCCGGCGCGCTCTAGCCCTCTCACCGCACACCGCGGCGCGCTCTCGGCCTCTCACCGCACAGTGCAGTACGCTCTCGCCCTCTCACCGCACACCGCGGCGCGCTCTCGCCCTCTCACCGCACAGTGCAGTACGCTCTCGCCCTCTCACCGCACACCGCGGCGCGCTCTCGGCCTCTCACCGCACAGTGCAGTACGCTCTCGCCCTCTCACCGCACACCGCGGCGCGCTCTCGGCCTCTCACCGCACAGTGCAGTACGCTCTCGCCCTCTCACCGCACTGCGCGGCGCGCTCTCGCCCTCTCACCGCACGGCGCGCTCTCGCCCTCTGTCCACACACCGCGGCGCGCTCTCGCCCTCTCACCGCACACCGCGGCGCGCTCTCGCCCTCTCACCGCACACCGCGGCGCGCTCTCGCCCTCTCACCGCACAGTGCAGTACGCTCTCGCCCTCTCACCGCACACCGCGGCGCGCTCTCGCCCTCTCACCGCACGGCGCGCTCTCGCCCTCTGTCCACACACCGCGGCGCGCTCTCGCCCTCTCACCGCACACCGCGGCGCGCTCTAGCCCTCTCACCGCACACCGTGGCGCGCTCTAGCCCTCTCACCGCACACCGCGGCGCGCTCTTGCCCTCTCACCGCACAGCGCGCTCTAGCCCTCTCACCGCACACCGCGGCGCGCTCTCGCCCTCTCACCGCACACCGGCGCGCTCTCGCCCTCTCACCGCGTGGCGCGGCGCGCTCTGACCAGCAACCCTGATTCCGTCTGCAGCCTCAATCCCCCTCTGCCACGGAAGGCCACGGATCCCGGGCATCAGGACGTGTGGACACCTTTGGAGGCCATCATTCTGCCTTCCTCTGCAAGGGAGATAAGAAAACATACAAGAAAGAAAGCATTTTGAATGGCAGATGCTGAGCAGAGCAACAGAGAAGCAAGCCAGAGACAGGGCATGAGGGGACGTTGCAGGCTTTGTCTGGGTTGGGCAGAAAAGGCCTCATGATAGGGGACACCTGAGTGAAGCCCGCGAGTAAGAGGAGCGAGCGCAGCGCCAGCCATCTCAGCGGCCTCCCCTCACAGGCGCCGCTGGAGGCCGAGGGCCGCTGAGCTGCCTGGCGCCCGCAGCGGGTGGGAGAAGGACGGACAAGGACAGAGGGGCGGTGAGTGTCAGGCTTCGCAGGAGACTGAAAAGGACATTGCACTTTACTCAGCATAAGGTGTAAGGCGTTTTCTTTTCAGTATGTTTGGAAGCATTTGGTGTTAAAGTGATTTGAAAAGAGTTAAGGTGGTAACCTAGAGTTCCCATGCACCTTTCCCCCGGCTTCCCCTGAAGGTAGTGTCTCGTGTAACCACGGCACACTTAGCAAAAGTGAGTAGTTAGCGCCGGTGCACAGCACCATAGGCTTTGTTCAGATTTCACTGTTTCCTCCAGTAACGCTCTTTCTCTGTCGCAGGACCTAATCCAGGATTTCATGCGGCACTTAACCCCATGTCTCTGTAGTTCCTCTGATCTCTGACAGTTCCTCATTCTTTTCCTCTTTTTCATGACCTTGACCCTTTTGAAGAGTATTGAGCAGGTATTTGCAGAGTATCCCTTAATATGAGTTTGTCTGGTGTTTTCCCACAGCCACACTGGGATAACAGGTTTGGGGGAGGATCATGCAAAGGGAACCGCCCTTCCCACCCACCCTACGACAGGGTACATCGGCTCGCTGTGGCTCACTACTGGTGCTGTGGACTGTGGTCGCTTGGTTAAGATGACGTCTGCCAGGTTTCTCCACCGTAAAGTTACTGTTTTCTTCCTTCCATGCTCTATTCATGAGATGTCAGTTATACTCACTTCTGCAAATCCAGCCCATGCTCAAAAGGAAGAGAATTAAAGTCCACCTTCTAGAATGAGAAGTATCAGATAATTTGTGAGCATATGTTATAATTGCCACAGTAATTAATAAGTATTTTTGAGGACATATTTTGAGGCTATGAAAAATTCTTGTTTCTCAACATTTTGCCCACTAATTTTAGCATCCATCAGTGGACCTTGAGTGTAGCCAGTGGTGTTCCAACGGTGACTTCCCATTGCTTCCATTCCTCCTGTGTTAAGTACTTGGAATTCTTTTCTAAGGAAGATTTGCCCCTTCTCTATTATTTATTTACTTATTTTAGTACAGAATCATGGATTAAAAGTCTGTTCTTTGGATTATGCTCCAATATTATTTTTTTTTCCAGCTGTTTTGGCTTTGGAGCACTTTTGGGTTGCCCTTGTGTCCATTTGACATGCTCCCGTTCGTTTGTCTTTTAGGTCTTATTTTTAGCATTCTGGTACTACAAGATGCTCCAGGCTCATCTCCTATTTTCCTTGCCTGAGCCTTAGATTCAGCCATTTCACCAAGGAGCCCTGGTTCCTTTTATTGAAACATAGTATTAAGAAACCAAGGTCAGGCCGGGCGCTGTGGCTTTTATTGAAACATAGTATTAAGAAACCAAGGTCAGGCCGGGCGCTGTGGCTCACGCCTGTAATCCTAGCTCTTGGGAGGCCGAGGCGGGCGGATTGCTCAAGGTCAGGAGTTCAAAACCAGCCTGAGCAAGAGCGAGACCCCGTCTCTACTATAAATAGAAAGAAATTAATTGGCCAACTGATATATATATAAAAAAAAAAATTAGCCGGGCATGGTGGCGCATGCCTGTAGTCCCAGCTACCTGGGAGGCTGAGGCAGAAGGATCACTCGAGCCCAGGAGTTTGAGGTTGCTGTGAGCTAGGCTGACGCCACGGCACTCACTCTAGCCTGGGCAACAAAGTGAGACTCTGTCTCAAAAAAAAAAAAAAAAGAAACCAAGGTCTGGGTACAAGTCACTGGAGAGATTTGAACAGAAGAGAGATACACTCTGATTTAGGTTTGGTTTTTTTTTCAGATTTATTGAGATATTTTCACTTATAAAATGTACCCATTTGAAGTTTATATTTCAATTCAATGCTAGTATAGTCACAGAGTTGTGTGCAAATATTGCCACAATTTAGAACATTTTGATCACCAATTATGAGTTTATATCACATTTATCAGTTGATGGACATAACATGTTATTTCTACCTTTGTTTGTTTTTTTTGATACTTTTATTAATTGAAATGAAAATCATACACTACAGAATTCACCCTTTTAGTGTATGCAGTCTAATGGTTTTAGTGTGTTCAAAGTACTGTGCAAAGATCACCCCTAATTCCAGAATATGTTCATCACCCCAAAATAAATCCCGTTATCAGCCATTCCTAATGTCCTCCTTTTTCTTCCCTTGGCAACTACTGATCTACACTTTATTTCTATGGCTTTACTTACTCTGGACATTTCATATAAATGGAATTATATACTATATCGCCATTTTTGTTTGGCTTTTTTAACTTAACATAATGCTTTCAAGGTTCATCCATATTATAGCATGACTCAGTACTCATTCTTTTTTTCCCTAACTTTATTGAGGTATAATTGACAAATAAAAAATCGTATATATTTAAGGTGTGCAGTGTGATGCTTTGATATACATATATCAAAACTGCACATATACAATGTGCAATGATTACTGCAATCAAGCTAATTAATATGTACATCACTTCACATGGTTACCTTTTTTTCTTCATGATGGGAAGACTTAAGATCTACTCTCTTAGCAAATTTCAAATATACATCATTATTAACTATAGTCACCAAACTGTTTACCATACTGAACTTATTCACCTTATAACTGAAAGTCTGTACCTTTTTACCAACATCTCCCCATTTCCCCACCCTCTGACCCCTGGTAATCACCTTTCTCTTCTGTTTCTATGAGTTTGACTTTTTAAGATTCCACATATAAATGAGATCATACAATATTTGTCTTTCTGTGTCTGGCTTATTTAATGTATCATAGTCTTTTGGGTCCATCCATGTTGTCATAAATGGCAGGATTTCCTTCTTCTTTAAGGCTGAATAATATTCCATTGTGTATGTGTATTTGTGTGTACATGGATATGCATGTCATGTCACTAATTAGCATTCTTTTATTTCAGCTTAAAGAACTCCCTTTAACATTTCTAATAAGGCAAGTCTAGTGGTAATGAACTTCCTTGGATTTTGTTTGTATGGAAAAGCTATTGCTCCTTCATTTATGGAAGGAAACTTTGCTAAGTCAAGTATCCTTGATTGGCATTTGTTTTTTTCTTTTCAGCACTTTGAATACATCCTTCCACTCTCTTCTGGCCTATATGGTTTCTGCTGAGAAATCTGCTGATGGGTTTATATGGGTTCCTTTGTATGAAATAAGCCTCTTTCCTCCTGCTGCTTCTAAAATTCTTTGTCTTTCATTTTTAACGGTTTGATTGTAGTGTCTTGGTGAGCTCTTCTTAGGGTTGAAAGTTACTGGAGACTTTTAAACTTCATGTATCTGTATGTTTATGTTTCCCCAGATTTGGGAGTTTCCAGACACTATTTCTTTAAATAAGCTTTCTGCCCCTTCTTCACCTACTCTCTTTCACCTTCCCAAACCTGGGATGGAACTGTTAGCTCTCTTGACAACGGCACATAAATTCTGTAGGCTTTCTACGTTCCTTTTCATTCCTTTTCTTTTTTCTCTTCGGACTGGATATTTCCAAACAGCCTGTCTGCGAGCTCTCCGGGAGCGCCGTGGCGCGGCTCCGGCGTGGCCGCCCGCGGTCGCAGCGCCTCCCCCGCGGCTTCCCGCCCGGCGCCCGGCGGGCTGCGCCTGGGACACGCAGGCCTCGGGCGGCACTCTCCCTCGCTCCCCGGAGAGATCGCGCCTCCCTTGGCCCTGTGGGCTGCCTTGAGAGACATGTGATATGGTAAAACCTGTCCCTCTTCCCTGCAAGGCACCTGCTCTTGGTCTCTGCTTGAGTGGTGTGCCCAAACTGCTCCGCTGGACGCCCACCGGCAGTACTTGTCAAAATCCATGCTTCCGCAGGGAGATGATGGCAGAAAATTCCCATTTCACCACCTTGCTGACATCATTTCTTATTTACATTTTTAAGGGATCAGTCTCAATGATGGGTTTTCAATAGCTATATGGAGATGATTGTTGTAATAATTCAGACTCTTTGACTTTAATCTAGAAAAATTTTCAGTGACATAATCACTATGCATTTCCTCAGGTTGCCTTTTCGTAAACCTCCACACAGACCACAGCTGTTCTTTATTATCAAACTTTTGTTGAGCTCATTGCATCCCTGGCACTGTGCTATCTGCTGCACATGCAGATATGAAAAAGAATTTTCCTTCTTGGATGTCACAGTTTAATATAACAGGTGCAACACAGTGTGATAAGCACTGGAGTAAAGATTTGTAAAAGGAAAAATGTTAGTGCAAAAGAGGAAATAACTATTTTTATCTGAAGACAGAGAAAGCAGGACATAATGTTAAGAGTACAGTTTTGGAGTCATATTTATAAGGTCAAAATCTTGTTCTGCCACAGATTAGCTAATGATTCAGAATCTTTGAGCCTCAATTCTCTTACCTGCAGGCGATGACAGCACCCACTAGGGTAGAGACTATGTTTCACGCACCACATGGTTTCATTTCATCCCAAGCACAAGGAAACTACATTTCCTGGTTCTCCTGAAACTAGAAGAGACCATGTATTAGACTTGGGGCCAATAGAATTGGGGGAAATAGTGAGATATCACTTAGAGTCTTGGCCCCTGAAACATCTGTGTGATCCTCTGCACACTCTCTCCTAGAGCAAAAGACTCCAGGATAACAGAGACACGTCATGAAAGGACCCAGTGCTCAGCTGCTTAAAGACAAGCTGCCCAAGACAGCTGCCCAGGCAGGAACATGTGCATGAGACGCTGCACCAGACAAGAAATAAATGGTCTCCTTGCAATTCTGATACTGCTTATTCCAACAGTTGGCCTGTCCCAATTAATCTACCACTGCTAAGGTTGCCGGGACACTTACGTGAGTTAAACAGTCCATAACAGTCCAGAGCCATTATTATGTCTATCACCGCCATGACAGAGGGAACGCATTATGGAGTTGGGACCTGAGGGGATTTGCTGGGTGGATGGAAGGTAACAGGAGTCAACTTTGAGAAGAGGGAAAAATGAAAAGTAAAGAAAAGAAGAGAGAGAAAGTGATAGTGTAAAAAAAAAATCTCTTTTAATCAAGAAAACAATCTAAAGTGGTCACAGTAAGAGCTGCCCAGTAGGGCGGAGCAGCTGCCCTGCCCGCAGTGCCTGGTGGCATCTGCCAGGCTGGCCGGTATCTCCGCCCCGTCTGTCCCAGATCCAGACGAGGAAACAAGAGGACTGACTTTTCCATTCGCTTTAACCCGAGGGAAAGCTTCTTCCTGGACGATTGTTTCTGCTACTTGGAATGTATTTCTTTTCCCACCTTCGGGTCACAAGAACAGTCATAATGGACTGTAGGAAATGAAAGAGAGCAGAGAGCTCCACAAAGGAGAGGCCAACCAAACAAAGGACAGAAACCTTCTTTGTCTCTTTGGGTTGTGAAGGAACAAAGGACAAATGTGTGGAATAGGGACAGAAAAGCTGCAAAGGACACTTTAATGCCCCTTCTGAGCAACAGGCATTTCCCTGGGCGGAGGGGTCCAACCTGCGGCCATGCAGTAGTTTCTGTCTGTGCGCAGCCAGCCGGCTGGCCTGGAGACCGAGGCGCGGTGACCTTCTCGCCACGGGCCCAGCACTGGCTGAGAGGCCGCGTGGAGAAGAGGCCTGGAGCTTAAAAGGCAACTACTGTGTATCTCTGTTAAACTGACTCAAGTTGGCTTAGCCAGAGAGCAATTGTCCCGGGCCCCTGTAGATGTTGTTGAGCTTTGGGGGTGGCTAAGTTACAGCCTTTGCTAATGAGATGAAAAGTGACCACCTCCACAACTGGAAATTGACTAGCTAACCAGACCGAATCAACCTTATTTATTATGGAAATCTTATCAAACAAAAAACCACTAATGGAAAAAAATATAGTAATAGGTGATTCCAGGCAAAGGGATCACCAGGGACTGAAAAACAAGAAACAACTAAAACAAAGAAAAGTAGGTTTGAAAAAATAAAAATTAGATGCATGTGAAATTTGTGAAACCTTTACAGTGAAATAGTCCAGCTCCAAAAATTCTTCTGTTCAAGTCCTCCCCTGTCACCTGCTGGCCTTGGTATTTTCCCAGATTTACTATCTACCAGTAAGCATTTGGAAGCAATGCTTCCTGCTGAAGGAACCACTTTAACCAAACCTGACTACAATACAAGCTTCTAAAAAAGCTTGTGTGTATAAATGAAAGTGCATTAGCCCATCGTGCCCTTTTCCTGGAAAGGAAATCATGTCTACTTACGTGTATCTGTAAATCAAAACCTACTTGTCTACGGTTCTTGCAGACCTGATGAAACAAGCCCAGGCTGGCTTGGTTTGAATGAGGGCTGAGCACACAAAGAGACCTATTCACACCTCTGGATTTCAAGAGAATCATATGGTCCAACCAAGGTCAACAAGATGATTGCAGCCTGATTTCAAGGTTAGTTTTTAAAGGTACATTTCACAACTAATGCTGGAAGTGTTTTTTCCCTCCTTTAAAACCAACACTCAGAGATAAGAAAACAAGCATAAGAGGAAATGTCAAATCTGATTGGTGGTAATATTACATTAAGATATGCAATTTGTATTATCTAGTGAATTGGCTGTAAAGTCTTTTTAAAAAGCCTCCTCCTCGAGCCCAGGAGTTTGGGGTTGCAGTGAACTATGATCACACCGCTGCACTCCAGCCTGGGTGAGACCCTGTCTCTGGAAAAAAAAAAAAAAAGCAAGCAAACAAACAACAACAAAAAAAGCCTCCTATACTATGGGACAAGATGAACAATGGCCTGCCTGAGACTGAGTTCCTCTGGGCTCTGTGGGGAAGGTGGCAAGAAAGTGAGGGGCAGAATTCACTGTGGAAGGACACTGCCTTACTGTGCAGAAAAACGCCTCCCAGGTAGTCTCCAGGAACTGCCCTCAGAAGAGTAGATGCAAAGAGCCTCGAGTGCGGCGACAGCTCCCAGTCTTGCTTCCCGGGTGACTAATCTTTCCTGGTTATGTGATGAGGTCCTAGGACCAGGGTCTTAAGACAATTGCTTCTCTTTTGGAAAGAAATTATCTTAGTCAGATACGGAAATTCCAGATTCCAGGTGCCTGGGGAAAGAAAGAGGGCCAAAACACAGGCATGACGGAGAGTCGGGGAGACCCGATTCTGAGGCCTTTCTATTTTCTTTGCTTCAAAGCTACAAACCACTGTATTATTTTCTGTGCCAACAACAGTGCAAATGAAAAGGGCCATGCTAAATCAAGGAGTGTCTTCTGTGTTCCAGGATTCTCGGGGCCTTTTCACAAGGCCGTGTTTGTCAGCGATCTCTCAGAGAAGGCCTCTCCTCGTGCCCGGCGTGTCTGCCGGCGGCGGGAGCCAGGGCGCTGTGCGGCCGGACACCCTCTGCCACACGCTGGTCTTGCGGTCAGATTTTCAACGCAATTTTTTCAGGGTTTGCAAGTGAATTCATCCACCAAGCTTCCCCCTTCTGCAAAGAAGCCGTGTGGCGGGGTGCCTGAAGGGAGGTGACAGGCTGAGAGAGGGAAGGAGAGGACTGGGGTGCCCGGGGTAGATCTAACCTCTCGCAGCCTCAGGCTTCCAATCTGAGGTCTAGGGACGCCGATGCGGCCTCCCGGTGCGGCCTCCCGGCGCGGCCTCCCGGCGCGGCCTCCCGGTGCCGCCTCCCGGTTTGGCCTCCCGGTGCCGCCTCCTGGCTCCTGGTGCTGCCTCCCGGTGCCGCCTCCCGGCGCGGCCTCCCGGTGCGGCCTCCCAGTGCCGCCTCCCGGTGCCGCCTCCCGGTGCCGCCTGCCCCCGGGCGCTGCCTTCCAGAGCCTCGGAGACCACGGGGCGTGTGGGCGGTGGAGGCTGCGTGGGCAGTGGTCACTGTCGCCCGTTAACCTGTCACCGCTTAGAATAAGGAGCGTGATTTATTGAAACCTTAAAACCTGTACCCCATAATATGCCGAAATAAAAAAAAAGAGAGAGAGAATAAGGAGCGTGGCCTTGGGAAACTTTGAAATCTAGAGCAGCCCTATTTCTTTCTATACACAGGAATAAAGGTTCTACTCTGCCAGATTGTTGAGATGCTACAAACCCCAGCGTGTGCCAGGCACTGGCGACCTTTCAACGCGTGAAGTGGGACAGTTTTCCTGCGCCCGGCCTCGCGCAGCCCGCGCCCTTCCACTCGCGCCCGCGCCCCGTCCACTCCCGCCCGCGCCCCTTCCACTCGCGCCCGCGCCCCGTCCACTCCCGCCCGCGCCCCTTCCACTCGCGCCCGCGCCCCTTCCACTCCCGCCCGCGCCCCTTCCACTCCCGCCCGCGCCCCTTCCACTCGCGCCCGCGCCCCGTCCACTCCCGCCCGCGCCCCTTCCACTCCCGCCCGCGCCCCTTCCACTCCCGCCCGCGCCCCTTCCACTCGCGCCCGCGCCCCTTCCACTCCCGCCCGCGCCCCTTCCACTCGCGCCCGCGCCCCTTCCACTCGCGCCCGCGCCCCTTCCACTCGCGCCCGCGCCACTCCCGCCCGCGCCCCTTCCACTCCCGCCCGCGCCCCTTCCACTCCCGCCCGCGCCCCTTCCACTCCCGCCCGCGCCCCTTCCACTCGCGCCCGCGCCCCTTCCACTCGCGCCCGCGCCCCGTCCACTCCCGCCCGCGCCCCGTCCACTCCCGCCCGCGCCCCTTCCACTCGCGCCCGCGCCCCTTCCACTCCCGCCCGCGCCCCTTCCACTCCCGCCCGCGCCCCTTCCACTCCCGCCCGCGCCCCTTCCACTCGCGCCCGCGCCCCTTCCACTCCCGCCCGCGCCCCTTCCACTCCCGCCCGCGCCCCTTCCACTCGCGCCCGCGCCCCTTCCACTCCCGCCCGCGCCCCTTCCACTCCCGCCCGCGCCCCTTCCACTCGCGCCCGCGCCCCGTCCACTCCCGCCCGCGCCCCTTCCACTCCCGCCCGCGCCCCTTCCACTCCCGCCCGCGCCCCTTCCACTCGCGCCCGCGCCCCTTCCACTCCCGCCCGCGCCCCTTCCACTCGCACCCGCGCCCCTTCCACTCGCGCCCGCGCCCCTTCCACTCCCGCCCGCGCCCCGTCCACTCCCGCCCGCGCCCCTTCCACTCGCGCCCGCGCCCCTTCCACTCGCGCCCGCGCCCCTTCCACTCCCGCCCGCGCCCCTTCCACTCCCGCCCGCGCCCCTTCCACTCCCGCCCGCGCCCCTTCCACTCGCGCCCGCGCCCCTTCCACTCGCGCCCGCGCCCCTTCCACTCCCGCCCGCGCCCCTTCCACTCGCGCCCGCGCCCCTTCCACTCGCGCCCGCGCCCCTTCCACTCCCGCCCGCGCCCCGTCCACTCCCGCCCGCGCCCCTTCCACTCGCGCCCGCGCCCGAGGCGCGACGGCAGGTTCCAAGGGCAACGGCAGTCACTCTCCTCACTCCTTCCTTTACCTTCTGTTAACATTCGGGCTGATGCCTTTCTCCTGGGTGGGAAAAGCTCGTCATCGGGACGCACAGTGCGGTGAGCAGCCGTTGGGCCAGCGCCCATTTATTCTCAGGGTGCCCGTTACAGAGCACACCCGGGCTGGGCCCTGCCCGGCGCGCTCCACGGCCGCGCGCTGCGCCCTGTCCGCGGGCACCAGCCACGGCCGACGCGGTGCTGGGCGTGTCGGTGGACAGAGTGTCCGGCTCTGTGCCGCACAGAGAACCTGCCAGCACGCTGCAGAGCCGAATGTTCTAGGTGAGTGTTCATTCGTTTTCTCTCCAAAGCGGAACTACGGACCGGGCGGACCGCAGAGGCGAGGAACCGCGGCCGCTGTCGCCTGCGGGAGCGCGAGCGCGCCGGCCCGGGCTGCGGCCCCGACGCGAAGCCTGCGGAAACCGGCGTCCGGCGGCTTCCTGCGGCACGTGCCCGCGTGCACTCCCGTGCAGGGCACGTGAACTAAGGGTCTAAGCAGTTTTTCTTTCTAAAATTCCAATAGACTCTAACTTGTAGGTTTTATAGAGACATGCATATACTCTACATTGAGTGCTGTATTTTATCTTGTGATTTTGCCATGCAGCGAAGACTTCCTATGGATAGCAACCAAGTGCGTTTGTTGCACGTGAAATAAAACCACGTGAAAAGTTCATATAATGTTTTACACATTGCCCAGCACGTGGTGAGGGCCAGATAACAGGCAGCATGGTTAATGCAGTTATATAATCTCGTGGAAACATTTATTCTTTGTATCTCCCACTTACTAGAGTTCTGAATTTAAATCAAACTCAGATTTAGCATGCTCCTTCAGTAGCAGAAATGGAAGAAGAAGAGACGGGCAGTGGGAAGCCGCCTATCACAAGCCATCTCCGTCGGACCTTCCGCTGTTTGGGGCGCTCGGGGCGGGGGCTTCGCTATTTGACGTGCACCTGCTGCCCTCTAGTGACAGGGTGCGCGGCCTCGGCCGTGCGCGGTCTCATTAAAGGGAGAGATCCGCTCTTCTCAGCCAAGCCTGCCCCGGTTCACAGGAAGGGGAGAGGAAAGGGGAAGCTGGGAGGCAAGGGGGCGTGGGCCTTGGCAGTCTCAGCAGGCGTCCCTGGGTTTGCAACATAAGGGTCCTTAAATGCCTTTGAAGTTTCAGTTTTCTTTTAGAGAAAAGACACTTCCCTGCGTGAGAGCTGAGTTCTTGAAGGCCACCCCGGGCAAATCAGACCGACTGCCGGCACGCACAGGTCCTCTCCATGTGGGGCACCGGGGCGAGCAGGCAGCGCCCACCGGCTCCGCGGCGCCCGGCCAGATGGCATGCGGGCCGCGGGAGGGCGCAGGCCTCTCCAGGCCGGCAGAAGACCGACACCGCAGACACGCCGCCGTCCAGCGCCTTTCCTGCCGTCCAGTCCGTTCCTCGGCTGCGGCCCACTCTGTGGACGAGGCCGCCAGCCCCAGGGCAGAGGCCACACTGCCGTTCTCGACTTCTCCTCTCGAGCTGCGGCACCTGCCGAGCGGCACCTTCCGTCCCCAGCCCTGGGCACCACCGCCCAACGCCAGGTGGCGACTATTTCCCGCGGAGACGACTTCTGCGTCCTCCGAGTTCAGTCCCTGTCCCCGGCCATGCTCCTACTGCTACCGCCGCTATGAGCGCCCCGCCCCGCATCCTTTGTCACCTGGCGACCTTACAGAAAAGCGCGGGAACGTGAAATGACCCCGCCCCATTTCTTGGGCCCGTCCTCGTTGCGCAGACACGGAACGCGCAGTTCCCGAGCGCGCCGCGCCCGCATCCAGCCGGGGTGCCGCAGGCGCTGCCCTCCATCGGAGAGCCCCGGCCATCTCGCAAGACCGTCAGACGTCGCCTCCGGGCGGCGTCCCCTGGCTCCCGATGGCTCCACCCGCGACCCGGCCCGACACGTCTGGTGGTGCTGCGGAGTCTCGTTACCGCGTGTCTGTCTCCGCCTTGACCTCCTGCAGGGCACAACTCCAGGCTTCCTTTCGTATGCCCCGGAGTCGGGTGGCATGTGGCAGCACACGTGCACACACCCGCGCTGCGTGCACCTCCCTGTGAGTGTGGGTGCAAGTCTATAAAATGTGCGATCTAAGATGTGTGTGTGATCTTGAAGGCCAGCTTCATTTTATCAGCATCTCACTAGTCAGAATGCACTTGGCGGCAGTGTGGAAGGAGCGTGAAACTCAGCATCTGACAAGGACAAGGTTTGAGTCTTCATACCGCCTCTTACACCTGTGCCTGTGGGTGAGTAATGAACCTTTTTGAGCTTCATTTCCCACTTGCAAAATGGAGATAGTAGTACCTTCCATGCGAAGCGAAGACAGATGAGGTAGCGGATGTAAGGCGCCTGGGAGCGCCTGGAGTGTGTGGGCACTCCTCAAATGGAGATTTTTCTAGCTCACCAGGTATCATCTGTCCATCTGATGCCCATCCGGTATCACCTGCTCTCGATCTGTCTCAAACATAATGCTGTCACCGTCCGGACTCCACATCTGTGGATTTGACCAACCATAAATCAAAACTGTACTTAGGCCTATAATGGTTCTGTCTTTACTGAACATGTACAGACTTTTTTTTTAAGAACTGCATTTATTTATTTTAGACATCCAGAATTTCTCACATTCTTGATAAATCCTTATGGGTCATTCATGAGTACAGACTTTTTTCTTGTCATTATTTCCTACACAATGCAGTATTTACATATCATTTACATCATATTAGGTATTATAATTAACCTACAGGGATTTAAAGTGTATGGAGGATGCGCTTAGGTTATATGCAAATACTAGGTCATTTTATAAAAGGGACTTAAGCATCCTCGGATTTTGGTATCCAGAGGGGATCCTGGAACTGATCCCTCATGGACACCACGGGACGACTGTATACATATGTATATGGTGAAGTGGATTTGAGCTTCCTGCAGGAACAGTGGAAACTCAGGAAATCCAGCTGTCTCTCTGACCTCATGCTGAATAGATCCATACTTTCCACCATGATTCCTTACACATTTTCACTTATATTTGGGATAGACTGATTGTTTTTTAATTAATGAACACTTATTCAAGGATCAGTTATTACTTCATGGAAAGATTTGTCTACCATTTCTTAGTTTCATGCCTAGAAGCAGGGAGAAAGTGTGTTTTTACTACTAGGTAATTTAGTCATTTTTCCCCTCTTACCTCATATATATATATATATATATATATATATATATATATATATATATATATATATACTAGGGCCAAGTCAGCTGAAAAAATAAAATCGTACAAGCAAAGCACCACTTCATCATATTCCCTGAAACTCCTGCTGGCAGCACACATTTCATATACCCCAAATGGAGTGTTCTGAAAGAGACAGATGGATTTCAGCTCCCTCTAATTTACTGTCCTTTTTTCCATCATACCAGGTCATAAAACATTGCCTGGGTGGCTAGCTGTCTCACCATCCCGAGGCTGAAGCAAGCAACAAGGGAATGAAGGAGACATTAGTTGCCAACTCCCTGCTGACAAGAATACTTGCCTGCACTGTTTTAGTGCATTTAACATCAGCAAAAGAAATGGGAAAAAGACCTGGCTTGCCAACAAACCATTACACAAATCTAAAAACGCGGTGTTAAGTTTTGCTCCTAAGTGCTCTTTCCATGACTAGCCCTATTAATTGGTGCTATGGCTTCAAAACTATTTCAGTTTTTATGTTACAAAAGAGACTTACGAATCCAATTAGCTGTGTTTATTAGAAATCCTTTAACTTTCTTCTACTCGTTTAAACAAAGTAGTGATCGGGGGAAAGTTAGAGGAAGAATTTTAGGCTATTGCATTAGGATCTTATTTTTCACCAAGCGTTTGGATGTGTCCTGGACAAACCAACTCTGCAAAGGCAAAAGGAAACATGGTTTCACTCTTTGGGAGAAAGCACAAATAAAACAGCACAATTATAGGGAAATAAGAAGGAATAATGGGTTACCTAAGTGACAGACAACTGAAATTAATTCTAATCTCAATATCTAGAATATATCAAATGCAATATCAGCAATAACCAGATCTTGAGTTCAGTTGGTATAAACCCACCCCTTGAGGCCAACCACATAAAACCACCAAAAAAACCCTCTCATTTTAAAGCTCTCTGAGGTATCAACATGCAGATTTGTACAGTCTTTTACATTCCAACAGGTCACATCTGGGAGTCCAAAGGCTGAATCCCAATCCTCTATCATTTTCTTTGGTCAGGGTTTAAGCACTAGGCAGTTTCACCTAAAAAGCCAGATACCTGGATTCTCTTGGAAAAAAGTCAGATGATCTGGCCATACCCAAGTCCACAATCCCACATGGCAACAATTGGCCGAGACTGAGCGCACCTGTTCCCGGAAGGTGGGTGATGCCTCCTCAGGGTGGTCTCCTTCCCCTTTCAGCTCACTTGTTTCTATTGCTTTCCTGAACTAAGGGCGTTTGACTTTGTCTGTAGGGATTTACAAAGTAGTGATTAGATTCTAATGGTTATGAGTAAGACAACTAGCAAGTTCAGCCTGTTCTGCTACAGGTCATGTTTTTGAAACAGTTGGCTTAAAAAAATTGATACGTGGGTGAATGCTGTCTGTGTAACCTAGAAGTCTTATTGGTTCATGTAACTAAGTAGTGGCACCTGAATGCAAAAATCACAAACAGGTGAGCATGGGAAGCCTGCAGTACTACACCTGTCACCCTGGCTAAAATGAACTTCCTGCTCTGTCTGAAAGTGCTCATTGGACAGTGTTCCCTGATCTTTCTGTATTTTGTCATTTTTCCGTAACTCGGCATCCTTAACCCTTTATTACTGCCCTCCTTTTCCATCAATCTGCCTTCAGCATTCTTTTTCGTTAAGGTAAAAACCTCTATTACTGTTGCATTTATTTATTAGGAATGTAACATTTTTAAAATTGTGCTAATATTCCAATTAAGCTTGTTATCACTTTTGTGAGTGCCTGGTTTCAAAATTACATACTTTTTGATTGATCTGTCCCTAATGGTATCTTTTCCCATAGCTTCTGTTATCTCTAGAACACAATTCTACAGGAAGTAGGGGGTTTTCAGGAACACACATGCCAAATTATAACAGAATATATAGTATAGTCAAAACTATTCTTGAAAAATTTCCTAAGAAGGACCCAGAGCGGAGATTGAACTGTCTCATGGTAAGCCCAACAGAGATAAGTCTCCAGCATAATTATAATTATTTTTTAGAGACAAGGTGTTGCTGTGTCGCTCAGGCTGGAGTGTAGAGGCACAAATTCCTGGGCTCAAACAATCCTCTCACCTCAGCCTCCCAAGCAGCAAGGACCACAGGCATGTGACACCATGCCCACCAGGCTAACTTAAAAACAAATGTTTGTAGAGATGAGGATCTTGTTATGTTACCCAGGTTGGTCTTAAACGCCTGGCCTAGAAGGGATCCTCCCACCTCAGCCTCCCAAAGTGCTGGGACTGCAGGCAGTCGCCACTGCACTTGGCCAGTTCTCTAGCATTAAAATAGATAATATTAGTTGGCTAGCATTTAGGGGCTACATTTCATGAAAAATGCCTATTTTTAAACATCAGAAATACTTCTGAAATAATCAGTGTGGGAAGATGTTCATAACAGACGGACCCACAGGAACTATTTGTATTGCTTCGTTTATTTCTCCCGACAGTCTGTGCCTGTGGTATCAGCACCTCTATTTTACTTACAAAAAAAGTGAGGCTCAAAGGGATGGAAAACTTGCTTGAAATTTCTCTGCTCCCGAGTGGTGAGCACAAGTTTCAAATCCAGGGTCTAACCTTGAGCTCTTCCATCCTCCAATAGTTTCCTGTCAGAAGTTTACCAGCTCTATTGGACTGTCTTCTTTAACAGTTTAAAACCCCATTCTATATCAATATATAAGTGAACAGTCCTTTAAAGTCAGACTTCCATATAGTATTTTTTAAAGCACTTTTATTAAAACAAAACATCCACTAACAGTCATGCTGCATGGTACATAAAGAATACGGCCTATGGGGCACTGTGGCTCACGCCTGTAATCCTAGCTCTTGGGAGGCCGAGGCGGGCGGATTGCTCAAGGTCAGGAGTTCAAAACCAGCCTGAGCAAGAGCGAGACCCCGTCTCTACTATAAATAGAAAGAAATTAATTGGCCAACTGATATATATATATAAAAATTAGCCGGGCATGGTGGCGCATGCCTGTAGTCCCAGCTACCCGGGAGGCTGAGGCAGAAGGATCACTCGAGCCCAGGAGTTTGAGGTTGCTGTGAGCTAGGACGCCACGGCACTCACTCTAGCCTGGGCAACAAAGCGAGACTCTGTCTCAAAAAAAAAAAAAAAAAAAAGAATACGGCCTATGAGGTCAAACAGACTTGAGTTCCTTTATTCAGAACATACTTATTATAGTTGTCATTGTGCTAGGTACCAGGGTACAGTGGTGTACATGACAATCATGGTGCTGGTGCTCAGGGGGCTTATATTCTAGTGGTGTAACTTTTTAAAAAAATGTATGAAACAAAAATATTATCACCTATTTTTCAGGGATATAATAAGAATTTGCAATTAGGCATATAGTAAGGCCCTGCACATAGAAACAATTTGGCTATTAGTAGCTATTATTGAATTGGTAACATGGTAATACTAATTACGCAGAAGCAGAAGAGGGAAGTGGATTTTAGGATCCGTGGCAACCTTCCCACTGAAAACAAATCAAAAAGCCAAACAAAATATCCTAAGAAAGACCTCTGTTTGAAATCACCAAAAAGCTACCAAATAAGTGAGAATTTATGGGACCAAAATCCAGGAGAGAAGAGAGAACAAGAGGCAAAATAAGCCTGGCACCATTTGCCCTCCCTGAATATTGTGAGATATGACAGCAGTGGCTGGGATGGCAAGAAATTGCAGAGATTTTGACAGATTCACAGGACTTTGGAGACAGAAACTAGAGTGCAGGGCCTGCTAACGGTTTCAAGGTTTCAGGTACAAATCAAAAGAAAGAGTAAACTGAAAATAAAGAAGTCCAGTCCTCAAAAGGACTGAAAACACCTTAAATTATTTTGATGTCTAATTAAGCTGATATGCTCCTAACCTAGTTGATTGTCTGAAGCAAAACTGCATCCTTTTTGAAGAAAGATAAAGTCAGAGTCTCAAATTATTTCAAAAGCTTTTATATGCAATCTCTGGCCCTCAATCAAAGATTATCCAGCCATTACAAGAAGACAAGTTTTCACCAGAAACCAAGAGAAAAAAACAGACAATAGAAACTGGTCTACAGGAGATTCAGAAGATACAGTTATCAGACACGGGCTTTACAATAACCAAAATGAATATTTTCAAGAAATTAAAATACCAAATGGAGAACTTCACCAAAGAATGGAAACTATAAAAAGAATCACATGGAAATTCTACAACTAAAAAGTAGAATAGTAAGAACTTAATAGATGAGTTCAATAGAGTAGACACAGGTAAAGAGAAAACTAGTGAAATGGAAGATAAATTGAAAAAAATTACAATCAAAAGGATAGAAACAGAAAAAAGACATGGGACATAGTGAAAATATCTAACATATGTATAATTATAGTCTCAAAAGACAGATGATGCAGAATTTGGCAGTAGCAAATTCTAAGCACATCATAATATTACTGCTGAAATCTAAAGGCAAAGAGAAAATTGTAAAAGCAGCCAGAGAAAAGAGGTCTACCACCTTCAAAGCAACAATAAGACTGATAATTGGCTTATCAACAGAAATAACAGAAGTTAGAGGATATTGGTATGTTATCTTAAAAGTACTGAAAGAAAATAAATCTCAAAGTATTAATAGAATTCTACATCCAGTGAAAACATCCTTTAAAAATGAATGTAAAATAAAGACATTTTCAACAAAATAAGAAAGAGAATGTTCATCCACAACAAAGAACAATTATAGATCCACAATAAAGGACAGTATAAAGGAGTTTTCTGTAGGGTGAAGGAAAAAAATAACAGAAGGAAGGTCAGAAATACAGAAATAGAGAACAATGGACAGGGTAAAATGTAAGTATATATAAATCAATGTTGACTCTATAAACAAAATCAATAATGAATACTAAGATTTTTTTAGAATTTTTCAAAAAGAGAAAAAACAGAGGTGGTAGAAGGATGTCAATTCAGTTAAAATGCTCAATAAATTTAAGGAGAGTCTTTTCAATAAATGATGTCAGGACAACTGATATCCTGGATGGGAAATCTTTTAACCCGTATTTCATGCCATTCATGTACACATAAAATAATTCCAGAATGTCAATCTCAAATGTGAGAACTAAAACATAACAGAAATTTTTAGAAGTTAACATAGAATGTGTTCAAAAACTTGGAATAAGTTTTTTTTTTTTTTAAACAGGACATGAACTCCCCTAAGAGAGCAATACTACCTGTATTATAACTTAAAACTTTTGTCCATTGAAAGATACTACTAAAGGAGTGAAAAGACAAACAGGAGATATCTACAACTCATAGTACCTAAATATACAAAGAACTTCTAAAAATCAGTTAAGAAATAGAGAAAACTCAGTAAGAAAAATGGGCAGGAGACCTGATACCTCACAAAGGAGATCCAGATGGCAAATACATGAAAAGGTGCTCAACTTTAATGTCAGAGAAAGGCAAGTTAAAACCACAATAAAATTAAAAAAGACTTAAAGTACCAAATGTTGACGAGAATGTAGAGCAAGTAGAAATAATCTAAATTAGTGGTGGGAGGGTAAATTTAGGTATGATCACTTGGAAAACATTGTGGCAATATCCACTAACACTGAGTATATGCATGCTTCATGACCCAGCAATTCCAGTTTTATCTGTATTTCCAACAGAAATACTATATATATATGTACCAAAAGAATTATACAAGATGTCCAGAGCTGCAGTATTACAGTAAAGGAAAAAACAAACCAAAAAACTGGAAACAGCCCAACTGTCCAGCAGCAAAAGAGATGAATAAATTGTGGTATATTCAGACAATACTATATAGCAAACCAAATGAACAAATATTGCTATATACAACAACAAAAATGATTTACACAAATATAATGCTGAAGAAAAGAAGTCAGGGACAAAAAATGTATCCCATTTATATAAAATTGATCCCATTGATACAAAATTCAACAACTGATGAAACTATCTATGGTGTTAGAATTCAGGACAGTGGTTACTTCTGGAGAGAAGGTAGGGGACCGGGATCTCAGGAGGCCTAAGGAGTGCTCAGGGGAGTCTGGTCTATCTTTTAAACAGAGCAGTGGTTACATGACTGTATCCATGTTGCAATAATTTGTGATTTATGTTCTTTTCTGTATGTGTATGTCAATAATAAAATTATTGTAAAAGTATCTTAAAAGGTATAATGTTAGTAACTTGCTTGAAGAGTAGGTTAACAATAAGAAATTTTCTTCAAATATGTTTCTGATGTCACTATATAACACTTATGGCTTTTATCCTAAAAATTATACTCAAAAGTAAGCCTAGTTTATGGTTTCTCAAATTTGGAAGAAGAATAACCAAATATTACAAACTTATTTTCATATGAACTCCTTGGTATTTACCTTAAAGTGTTAAAAACTTAGTCTACACAAAAACCTGCACACAGATGTTTATAGCAGCTTTATTCATAATTGCCACAATTTGAATACAACCAAGATATCCTTTAATAGATGGATAAGTAATCTCTAGTACATACAGACAATATAATATTATTCACCACTAAAAAGAAATGAGCTATCAAGTCATGAAAAGACATAGAATAACCTTAAATACATATTAGTAAGTAAAAAAAGCCAATCTGAGGAGGCTACATACTATGTAATTACAACTATATGACATTTTGAAAAAGGCAAAAATATGGAGACAGTATAAAGATTAGTGGTTGCCAGAGACTGGGGTGTGGGTGTATGTGGTTTGAACAGGCAAAGCATGGAGAATTTTTAGGGCAGCAAAAATATTCTATGATATTATAATGATGGATACACATCATCATACACTTACCCAAACCCACAGAATGCACAACGCCAAGAGTGAACCCTAATGTAAACTATGGACTTAAATGTAGATTCATCACACACACACACACAAAAACAAGACACTTACAGAGGTCAAGGGAAATAAATCCAGTAATCAAGAGATACTATCATGAACATGAATGTAGGCCTCAACTTCCTGATTATTATGTATCTTGCCTCCAACATTATCCTCTCCCCTAAACACTCTTTGACCTTAAAGTTAGCAACTTTGGTGTATTTGAATGTTACAGTTCCACCAGAAAGATGGTGCTTGAAGTTGCTATTCTATAAGAATTCCTGGCATCCAATAACCAATTTAGACAAAGAGGGAACACAGGTCCTTCTAATATAATATTAATATAAATTAGTATTTTTTAAAAAATCACCATACACCTTTGGGAAATAAGTCAAAGTATTATTTATTTAAGACGTATTTACATACTTACAAAATTGAGTTTTATCCATCATCTTGTAGAATATCATAAAATGAACACCATATCCTGGGAGTAAAAATCCCCATTTCTTAATTTATATACAATCCAACAACTTTTAGAACAGAATATTATCAATTTGGCTTCACAAATCACAAAGTTCTGTTTATAATCTTTTTCCAGCCAAGGAACAGAATTAATTCAACAGCATATTAAAGTACTTTTAGTTGACCCTGAGCAATTACTAATTTGCATAATTTTGCATATATATGATACTTTCATGTGTCCCCTTACATATACTATCATTTTGTCCATATTCATCCATCTCAATTTTTTAGTTCATTAACCCTCAAGAGAAAGAGGAAGAAAGAATGGTAAAATAATAAAGACAAGAGAATAAGAAAAGGAAACTACTAGCATTGCCTAAAGCTTTTCCAACTTCCAAAGCCTGTGGCACAGTTTATGTCTAGGGTTGCCTCAAAATCTTAATAAAATGAAACAGGGCAGGCATGGTGGCTCATGCCTACAGTCCCAGCATTTTGAAAAGCCGAGGTGGGAGGATCATTTGAGGCCAGGAGTTTGAAACCAGCCTAGGCAACACAGCGAGAGTCCATCTCTACAAAACATTAAAAAATTAGCCAGGCATCATCTTGCACATCTGTAGTTCCAGCTACTCAGGAGGCGGAGGTGCAAGGATCACTTCAGCCCAAGAGATCGAGGCTGCAGTGACCTATGATCACATCACTGTACTCCAGGCTGTGAAACAAGAGTGAGAATCCATCTCAAAAAATAAGATAAAAAAACAACAAAAGGAAGATCTTGAAGTGAATAATCTCAGCACCTTCAATAACCTGGAAATCTTCGGAACAGATGTCACAAAACAACCACAACAGTGGTGAAGAACTGTATTAAAGATGGGTTTTCCTAAGAAGCTGAAGGAAGGAAAAAAGCAAATAGCACCTCCCAACCCCTCCCCACCAAATGCTAGTGTGGAAGTTACAAGAAAATGGGCAGGAAGAGAAAAGAACACAGGGGCTGGGTGATTGGGAAAGGGAACTGTGGCCTTAGAATGATGATCAGCATTTCTTATGCCCAAAGTCCACCACTAAGACTGCCTGGCTAAGCTGCCATGGTGTTTCAGAGATAATGAGTTACTTTTCTTGCCCTTTGTACAACAGGGAAAGCTAAGGATGACTAACCAAACAAGAGGTTGGACAAGCTGAGCATGTGGAGTCAGTCATGCTCTGAAGCCCTTCAAAGAGAACTCTGGGGCAAAAAAAGAATCAGAAAAGCCAGACCAGACCATGTATTTCTCTCTTCCATCTGCCCTTCTCTAATCCTCCTTACCTACTCACACTGTTCCAAAGAACAAGAGGCTTACCAGGTCACCAGGTGCAGGAAAATTATTTGGTTTCAACCAACCCATGGAATAACTGCCTGCTGCAGCTATTTGGGGATTTTAGGAAAATTGTCATGTAATGAGATATCAGTATTTGCGATTAGAACAGCCCTCAATGACATCAAATAAAATATTTGAGACATGGGAAAATAAAAAAAAAAAGAAAAACTCTCAGATATTTTCAGGATCTGTAAAATTTCCCTTTTATAAGAGGGAAAGTAGCAGAAATATTTTGAATACAGGCATACTTTCTTTCAGTCTGTAATGAAATCCTGTGTTTTTGTCACACCAGGCCAGTGTAATGATAAAATACTGTTAGAAAAGGACAGCTTTTTAAAATAAAGGATAGAGACAAATGGTAGAAAAAGGCTTCTCTTGCTTATGAAGGGGAAAAAAGCATTCTGTCTTTTTATCCCTGGACAAAAGTGCAACTTGTCACATCTCTTTTCTACCTCTCATTACTTTTAATGACATAAAAGTCTGAATTTCACTAAATAATCTTCCACAGTGTTTGGAAATTAACATGTATCATAGTTTCAAAATTAATATTTAATTTGTCTCATCCTCAGGTAAAAATAGCAGAAACCAAATAATTACTTGAAATAACATTAATATAAAAGCAAGCCTTATGTATAAAGGCAGTGCAGGATAAAAGCTTCCATACCTTTCATAAAACTGCCAGAAAGTATGCTAATTCTTTTATATCGAAAGAACTGTATAGAAGAGTAAATAAAAATTAAATTACATTTATATAAGAAACTATCTTCAAAAATTTACCTGAACTTGCATATATAAAGTTCAATGGTAAAAGGAAAGAACACTTATTTAACTTTCATTTATATAAATCCAAAAATGGTAAAATATATTATTTGAAGGGGAAAAAGCTTTCACTAAATACAAACATAACAGACTAGATAAACAAGACTGAATATAAAATAGTTTCTTGGAAAACATCCATAAAAAGTAAAGGCAGAAGGGCACAAAGTTAGAAAAGCAAGGCTAACTAAATAAGAAGTAACTTTAATTAAAGTAAGAGGCATACCATCCCATAAGCAACAAAGTCACGCCCTCTCAGAAATTCCTCTGCCAGAGTTTGGAGAATTTGAGTAGAAGCAGAAACAATGGCTGCTGTCAGAGTTTATTCTTGGAAGCATTGAACAATATTATACAAAAATAACACAAATACTTCTGATTTAAAATATACTTCAATCATTTGCCCCTTTGTTGTCATATAGCAATGAAAAAATAAAATGTATTACCCTAATGTTCATAGAACAAATCTGTGAAATGACACAAATTATTTTTAAAAAAGAACAAAGTATAACTTTCCAGATTATCTTTGTATACAATGACCAAAAAAGAAAATGATCAATTTGTTAATTTGGCCCATTTTGTTAAAACATGCATAGAAATGTGCAACGTCTCCCCACGAGTAGATGTCTGAAGGCAAACTGGCGAGCACACTGCTCGACATCACACCTGAGGTCATGTGCACATACAAAAGCTTCAGAGACTAACAGGTAAAAGAGATTAGGCAAAAAGAAATTATGCATTTAAAGAACACTCAATAAACATATTCTTTAACTAGGTCTTTTTTAAAAAACAAAATAATCAGGAACCTATCATTAAGTTAAATGTCTCTACACATGAATTGCCACCTTGTAAATTTAGTATATTAAACTATGCTATAAATGTATTTGCATATTTTCTTTTCTGAGAACTATAATATTTGAAATAATAAAGAATATTTGAAATAAAGGATCATTACTTTTCATCTACTAGAATGACATTATGCCTTTCTAAAAAAAGAAAACTCGCAGCCTACAGGAAAATTATAAAAATTGCTGGATTCACTGAAGCAATTCGATTTAAGAAGGTAAACCTCTTATTTAACATCAAGCTAAAAGTGAAAGAAAGTCTCAGCATCCCCAATAAGTCTCCGTCACATGGCCCTGGGTGGCAGGCGCTGTTTGTACATGCCTGCCATTGCCTTGGCTGCACCGTAGATCATCTGCCGACGAGACATGCCAGTGAAGGCCATGTGCCAATCAGTCCGGCTGACATGCAGTAAACTCTTTTCCAGGACTTCGCCCACTGTCACCGAAAGCCCTGACCACCTCAGATTGTAGTCCTGGGGAGTTAGACTTTGAGCCTATAGAGAAACGAAATAGATTATTACGTTTAATACATAAAAAAAACCTCATTGGAACGAGCTATAAGTGGCATTTCAAACTCACTCAGATTACTTTTAATATAGACTATAACAAACCCTGAGAAACACAGCGATGCTGCCAACTGTACGAAGTTACAAAGCTACAAAAAAATCAAAATGACATTGCACACATCTACTTTGTTTAAAATAGCCCCACTAAGCTCATTTTGTTGTATAATCCAAGTCTTAAATCTAACAACTCCGTCTAGTGACAGAGTTAGGAGTTAGAGGGCTTAAGATCTAATTCTATATTAACTGTCACTTCAGGTTAGTAATAAGATTAGTGCTAAAATTAGTGCTAGAGTTATCTTTTCATAGTAATAAAATTCCAACCAGAGAGAGAGAAACTGCATATTAAGGCTTCAACCCATTCAAGAAAGGGTTGCTCAATTAATTTGTAGAAAGTATGGCTGGAAATGTGATTAAGATGTCAGTAAGTATCAAACAAATAATATCCAGTCCAGGAAAGTATAAACCATTGTTACATCATTCATACTTGACCCAACCTATATCTGTTCCCACTCAAATCACTTACTCACCTACACAAGAATGAGAGAGGAATAACCTCATTGCTTGACATCTACGAGTGATGGGCTTTTCAGTTTAGGGTGTCAGGTATAGACAGAGGAGTATATCCATATGCACAATGGATCTGTACAGTGATTCCCAAATATGCTGTGTATTACAATCATCTGAGGAACTTTGTTGTTGTTGCAAGAGAAACAGTACAGTATTATATAAAGTAGCTTCTGAGTAAACCTGACGCAAGCAGCCAAGAATTTGGGAAACCCTGCTCTAAGTATTCTCTTCCAAAATGTATACTACACTATCAGTATTTCACTGTTTCAAAGAAGAGAAACAGGAAATAAATTACTAAGGTCCTCAGAAACACTACTAAACTGTGCTTCTTACGGTCACCCGGCTAGCTCAGTCGGTATAGCACCAAGACTCTTAAACTGTGCTTGTCAAAAGTGTGACTTACATAACAAATCCCCTGAAGAGTCTGTAAAATGTAGATCCTGATTCAATAGTCTGGGTTAAGGGCCTAAGAGTCTGCATTTTTAACAAGTTCCCAGGTGATGCCTTTTTTTTTTTTTTTTTTTTAAAGAGACAAGGTCTTGTCCAAGCTGCAGTGCAGTGGCATGATCATAGCTCACTGTAGCCTCAAACTCCTGGGCTCAAGCAATCCTCCCACTTCAGCTTCTCGAGTAGCTGGGACTACAAATACATGCCACCACACCTGATTAATATCGTTAAAAATTTTTTGTAGAGATGGAGTCTTGCTGTGTTACCCAGGCTGGACTCATACTCCTGGCCTTAAGTGATCCTCTTGCCTCAGCCTCCCAAAGTGCTGGGATTACAGGCATGAATCATCATGCCTGGCCTCCAATGTAAATACATACATATATATCATTTTGTTTATGAAAGGATTAGACAATGCTTCTATAAAAATATACAGGAATAAGAATTATCAATTATACTTACATTCTTCTGGAAATTATGTGGATAGGTATACTATTAAGTCCATTTTTCAGTAAATAAACCTAGACATGTACCTGTCACCTAAGGTTTCTAATATTGACTTGTTACTAAAGGTGAACTAAAGAAGAAGAGCAAAGAAAAGGGAAACGGAGATAATACAGGAAATAAAATGTGAGATAAAGAAGACAGTAAATGAAAGTTGGACATAAAACAAGCAGAAGAGGTAAATCTTTTTCGGATCTCAAAGTAGAGAACATAATCATAAAAACAAATAAAAAATAAAGAAAATAATGATTAGCCATGTAATGTATTACCTTTCAAAGGCCGTTGGAAAACAAAAGTAGGGCGGGACTAAAAGAAATGGAAGAGCCAGGAAATTAAAAAGCAAAGACATACACTAAGAAAAGACAGAAGCAAAATCAAGAACATGTTTCTAACAAAAAAAATCTAACATAAATTTTTATTTTGAAAACAATACAGTAAGTTTCTCTGAAGCATAATGAAGATGCAAAGAAGAAAACCAACCTGCTGTACGAATTCCAAAGGCACTGGAGTTGCTTGTGTGAATGCTTCTAGATGAATGCCATGGACAGGGTCTTCGACCACCAAACAGCCAATGTCGAACCATCTATAATGGAATTATGAGTTTTAAATTATGTATATGCTAAATAAATGTTACAGTGACTAGACAAAAAGAAAAACAGGTACTATTATTCAAATAAAACATGAGATGTTTCAAAAAAGAAACATCTTTTTTCTAATCAATTCTCAAGAGGACAATCCATAAAAACAACAGATAAAAAAACTACTCTATTGGCTTAATTCTAAAGGGAAAAAAAGAATGGGGAATAACAACAAAGAAAAAATAATTTAAAATTACTTATGAAAAGTTTTGCTTCTTGCTAAGATGGGGGAGAATAACAGAAGTAGGGGTACTCAAATAAACAAAAGATACATTTATACTCATTTGAATATGCAAATAACCTATAATGAATAATCTTTTTCAAATGTCAATTGCTAAAATATGGGAAATTTTATGTTGTCAACTCTATCATCAATATGTAACCAACTAGCAAAGTTACTAGCAAATTAAAAAATAACCTCATTGAGAGGAAATAAGAACAACAGATACTCTTCTCATTGTGAATAAATACTTTTAATCACAATTTCTGAGGTGTCTATAATGAGCCATTCTTTGAAAAGAACCTCATAAAATCAAGGAAACTTTATTCTATTAAAGACACTTATAGATTATAAAAAGTCATACATTTTTAAATTGACTTAAGCAAAGGCAACTGTAGTGCCCCCAGAATTTTAGCTAACCAAAATCATGACTCAGATACTAGAATTAGTAGATGAGGATTTTAAAATAACTATGACTCATATATATTCAAGAGAAGAGAAACAAAGATAATCTAAATAGATGAAAAGATAAAGAGATTCAATAGATAAACTGAACCAACACAAAAAAATGGTAAAAATTCAATATTTGGGTATATCAGCAGGGTGGACACAATAGAAGGCAGGATTAGTGAACCTGAAGACAGGTGAATAGAAAATGTCCAGACTGAAGAAAAGGGGGGTGAGGGGGACTGACAATGTGGGAAATGTAAGACTGCCAAAAGGTGAATGAGCATGTAATTCAGGTTCTATACACAGAACCATCTATAATGGAATTGTAGATTCCAAACAAGATTGACTGCAAAAAACAAGATTAGTAATGATTTGGAGTTTAAAATATATGCAGAATTAAGATACTTGAGAGCAACACTACAAAAGTATACAAGGAATGAATAGTATTAAAAGGGGATCTAGTGTTATCACAAGTCATAATTTTTATTGTAATATAATACACCAAAAAGGCATATTATAACAATAATATAAGGTAACCATTTAATAAATAGTAAAAGGTTAATTGAAAAAATGAAATAATAATCACTGGATGGTTTCTTACTGCTTACACAGAAAGTTCAACTTTCTCAATCTAGAATCCAGAGCTCTTCAGTCTTTTCCCATGCCACTTACCCAACAAACCTTCAGCCAAGCTGATATAATGACTGACCCCAGAATACATTTTAATTATAATGCCTTCAAATCTTTCCTCTACCCAGAATGTCCCACTTACTTTGTTCCACTTATCCAAGTTTTACCTCCTCTCCAAAATCCAACTCAAGCCCTAATCATTTGTGAATTTCACCTGACACCACCTCCACCATGAGTTATCGCCATTGAAATTTTATACATTTCCTGTTGCAAAAAATTACATAACTTTTGATACCACTATTTAAAACTGTTCTTCTGCATACCGTATATATCTTCTCTTCCCAACTAGCCTATAATATGCCTTTAAAGTTGGAAGATATTTTTTGCAAATTATAGCCACAAAGTGTGAAGCACATTGTTATACAATATTGAATAAACAAACAAAAAAGAAAAAAGAAAAACAACAAAACCAAATGCAATTACAAAAGAAAGTACATTTCAACCAAGTTATTTTAATAAAAATAAATTCAGCATATAAAAAAATTTTTCCATAAAAAAGTTATTAAAAATACAAAGCCTTCAAAAAAACAATGATGAATTGTGCTGTCTAGCGGCTTTTCTAAACTAAATACGTGAGAAACAGGGCTCAGTAGAAACTGAAACCTAGTGATTGCTAGCAAGCCTTCTTGCTCATACCTTCTATTATTTTGAATAACTGTCAATGATTGTGTTTCCTAGGCATGGTCAACTAAATCCAAGCCAATAAACCATTGTATCATATTTAGTGCTATTATATTAAGTGATTAATAGCACAATCTTAGAGAACAGATATTACTACCTCCAATTGATAATTAAAAGAGAGAAACAAGGATAGAAATGTCAGCTAGGCTATGCAGAACACATAGCTAGTTAAGTGATACAGACAGCATCAGAACATACATTTTCTCTTTGGTTCTAAAACAGGAGACAAGTTTTGCTAGGTTCGGTGTGAACTCTCAGAGCTAACTGTATTTTGATTCTAAGAGAAGCACAATAAACTTCTTACTTGTCAGGCAGCAATTCTGCAATGAAGTTTTCTACAGACACAGCTGTCTGTTTTTCATGGATTACTCCAGTTCTACGCAAACTATCTATCCGTTCCTGGGCACCCTAAACAGTAACAGCAGAGGTTAGAAACGATTTCAAATTATTTAATATTAAACATACTAATTTATGATTATACAAGTAATACATGCATACATTTATACACACATATATACTCACTTTAAATGTTCAAATAATATAAAAGTATACAGAGTAAAAAATGACAAAGTACAATCATGATTACTCAGGATTAACAATTTGGGGTACACCTTCTAAATTATTCCCATATGCATTATTATGTTGGCTGCTACTGTAAAATGAATTACTTTTATATTTTTCTAATTGGTTATTACTAATACAAGAAAACCATCTATTTTATAATGTTGATCTGGCAAGAGGCCATCTTACTGAATAAAAATCTTTTATCAGTCCTAGTAATTTTAGTTGATTCCTGAATTTAGGTAGGCAATCATATCAATAGTAAATGTTTTCTCTTTGTTTTGATTTCCTTTAAATATACATGTACCAAAATGACCAGTTACTTAAAACAAAAAGCTGCAAATGTATACATTATACCAAAGGCTTATTCAATTTACTATAATTTATCCCATTTATGAAGCAAAACTGAGGGGCTAAGAACACTGCACAGATAAATCAAAATCATGAATACTTATAATAGAAAACTAAAAGCTGGATTAGTAAAGACAAAATTGCTGTTTATTACTTTTATCTGAATCATTTCATAAACAGTGATCATGAATGATATGGTGAACATGTATTCAAAAAGCAAGATAAAAAATCTTTCTATTTTTGAACAAAAGTAGCTATGAATAATACACCTATTTTCATTAAGGACAGGAGAACTAAATAGAACATATGAGATTAAGTGGTCAATTATTATTTAAATGAAAATTAAGAAGGCTAGGACACTTCTAGAGAAAACAATTTATTTCAGCAACTGACATAAAGGAGAGGAAGTGACAGCTGTAACAAGAATGGGTAAGACAATTTAGGACACTAGCTTGTCAAGATGAAGGATGAATGATGACAATGTAAACTACAACATCACAACTCTGTATATTTTTACTCACTCTTCTATTTCTAGGGCCTAGCATGGTGTTCAATCTAATAGGTGTTCCATAAGAACTTACACATGAAAAAGTGAAGAAAGGAAAAAATATGTGAATGGTAAGAATACAAACAGTGTAAATATGGCATCACCAAATCTAGTAATACTGAAATGAAGAGGCAGCTGTTGGTTTTGAAGGAAATACAACAGATAAGAACGTAGTTCTTTATACTAGATATTATAAATTTTCCCAATTCACTTCTCCCAGGAGGTAGCTATGGCTAAATTTTGATTTTGAAAAAGCTTAAATAAATGTTAATTCAGTAACTATTAGGGGATTAGTGGGATATTTAGAGATTCTTCCTTAAGCCTCTGACAGTGGTGTCTTAGCTATGCGCTCCCATAAAATATTCCTAGATTTTATGTTTCCAGGGAACAGAGACTAAGTTTATTCATTTTTTATTATCCTACAGTACGGGGCTTTATAATTACAGAATTCATGAAATATTTAAATAAAATGAACCAGTACCGGCAAGAGATAGGATAATGAAATACCATGTTTCCCAAAAATAAGACAGGGTCTTATATTTATTTTTCCTCAAGAAGACACCCTAAGGGCTTATTTTCAGGGGATGTTCTATTTTTTTTAAGTACAGTACAATCTACATTTGTTCAAATATAGTTAAGTCATCTTCTTCTGGAACATCATCATAACTCTCCAAACCCCGAATCCCATTCTGAATGTCTTACGACTCTATTTCCTTTAGAACCATTGGCCCCAATCTCTCATGTCGAGCAATAGAGCTCTCATGGGGCAGATGAGAAGGGCTGCTCCTCTTCTTAACCGCTCCCCCACGAAATGCATGGGTTGTGCAGATACACTGCATAGCCACGCCCGTCACTAGGTCTTATTTTCGGGGTAGGGCTTATATTGCGCAAATGCTTAGAAATCCTGCTAGAGCTTATTTTATGGGTAGGTCTTATTTTCGGGGAAACACGGTAGGTAAACAAGTTTAATTCTTTGTTCATGGAATCCAGTAGAAAATAAAGAGGGGGTTATATCTGGTCTCTCTTCCTCTGACCACCACATTAATTAAATGTGGCCTCTTTTGCAGTTACAAACACAGACACTTTAATATTAGTCCCTACCAATGTTCTGAGAATAGAATTTTATTTTTATCAATGTAGGTGATTAAGAATTAGGCAGATTAGAGGCCATATAGAAACAATAATTTCAGAACTGAAGTATAATACATAAAGGCCCCTGTACTCTAATAGCAACTTGGTTTAGATGTATAATTAGCATTTTATACATCTTCATAAGTGTTCACAGATATTATTTTTGCTGAATATAAATAAGCTGTATAACACAGTGGTCATAACTACAACTGTTCAATAAAATTAATACTTGGCATAAAAGAAGTTTCAGAAGCTTCCTCACTTTAATTTTGACTGAACTGATTTATCTCCTTAAATAATTTCATATATTTAAAAGACAACTTAAGTTTGGTTTAGAAAAGCCATTCACTTCAAATAAAATCTGGTGGGGGGAAAAGGGGCTAAATTTGTTATTCTAAAATTCTACCTTATTTTTCTTCTCATTACCTCCCTCTACTGTTTGTGAAAAAAATGAAAATCTGACACATTTGCAAATCATTCTATGGAAGGTTTCAATCAGGGGTCATCAAACTTTTTAAACAGGGGGCCAGCTCACTGTCCCTCAGACCGTTGGAGGCCATTGGAGAGTGTGGCGCACATTCCACACATGCGCACTGTGGGCTGGGGACTAGTTGGCTGCTAAGCAGGACAAGCGGTGGCAGCAAAAACACCCAGCGGGCGGGATAAATGTCCTCGGCAGGCCACATGTGACCCGTGGGCCGTAGTTTGAGGACGCCTGGTTTCAACGAATTTTAGTTTTGAGCTTGTATTAAAATTGTGGCAAAAGAACCCATATGTAGAAATTTGAAAGGCAAAAAGTGATAGTAAAAATAAATTTGTGAAATACTAATAAAAATAATAAACTGATCTACCAATAATGTCCATCAAGTAAGGGTTTCCTTGAAGAAAAAATCCCTATCAGCCTTTCAAGTTCAATACCAACTGCTTTTAAATATCTTCTGTGTAATGTTATCTAATGTAACAAAATAAGGCCCATGTTTTAAAAACCATAATGAAAAAGTAGGCTCGCCACACAGTCAATTATAAAAATTCATTTTCATTTATACTGCTAAAATTTTTATACTTTTCCCTTCTCTTCACAATTAATATACATATTATTTTCTTAAATATGTTACATATTTGCCACCCTTCCTCATGTTCTCAATGACAAAATCATACTTCAGGACTTAGCCATCATGTTTCTGAATAACTGAAACCTTAGCACCAATGAATTGTTGCTCTAATTGCCAGTCTTCACCATCTTTGTTCAAAGTTTTACCTTGAAACCTAAAGCCATAAATTCTAATAGCTAATATAACAATTTTGAGTTCTAACCCTTCAGATTTAAATAACCTTTATTATAAAATTAAATAAATTCCTTTGCCACTTTTTTTAAAAAGGTAATACACTATTATAAACCTCCATATCACATTTATATAATGTTTCACAATTTACAAAAAGTCCTTGCTTTAGTCTCTAATTTCAATGAAATGTACTCACCATTTTCTTTGTCCAATAACCTATTTCTATCCTAGGATTTTCTTCAGGTTACCCTCTGGAACTAAATCTTAAAGTCTTCCTTCCCAGATCTATAAACTTTTTCCAACTTCTAAACACTCATGAAATCTTGAAAGTGCAACCTCCATCTAGGTATATAACTTATTCTAGTCTAAATCACCCATATAAACGCTTATGATTTATCCTATGTATAACTGGTTTATTGTACAATTATTCTTTTTATGTATTTATTTTACCCACTTACTATACTTGTTTTCAAGATTAGACTGATTTCAACCCCTATCAGTTAGCTTTGCTATATTTTATAAAGACCAAACCACTACCACTATACAAAGCTTTACTGGACAATACACTGACACAAATTCAAGGGAAACGCACCAGAGAGTAGAAATATTCCAAAGTGCATTTAAGAATAGACCACTATGGCCGGGCGCTGTGGCTCACGCCTGTAATCCTAGCTCTTGGGAGGCCGAGGCGGGCGGATTGCTCAAGGTCAGGAGTTCGAAACCAGCCTGAGCAAGAGCGAGACCCCGTCTCTACTATAAATAGAAAGAAATTAATTGGCCAACTGATATATATATATAAAAAATTAGCCGGGCATAGTGGCGCATGCCTGTAGTCCCAGCTACTCGGGAGGCTGAGGCAGAAGGATCACTGGAGCCCAGGAGTTTGAGGTTGCTGTGAGCTAGGCTGACGCCACGGCACTCACTCTAGCCTGGACAACAAAGCGAGACTCTGTCTCAAAAAAAAAAAAAAAAAAAAAAAGAATAGACCACTATGAAAAGTGAAAAGGCAGGAAATGTGTAATTTGATTCAGATTAAATAATATATACATTTAGATATAAATTAACTGTTGCCTAACAGCCCCCAGTTCAGAAAAGTGGCTTTAGAGGGTGTGTATAAAAGAGTTTCATATTCTATTTAAATAAAGTACTAACTATAACTTTAAAAACACCTCAAACTTATACAACACTATCTAGTAGAATTAAAAATAAACTAGTGTTGCCTGGCACAGTAGCTCACGCCTATAATCCCAATGACAGAAGGCTGGGGTGGGCAGATGGCTTGAGACCAGGAATTAAGATAAGCGGGGACAACATAGTGAGACCCCATCTCTAAAAACAAAAATTAGAGCCAGCTGTGGTGGCATGTAACTATAGTTCTAGCTACTCGGGAGACTGAGGCAGGACGATCCCTCCAGCCCAGGAGTTCGAGGCTGTAGTGAGTTATGAATGTGTCACTGTGCTCTAGCCTGGATAACAGAACAAGACCCATCTCTTTTAAAAAAAAAAAAAAAATACCTAGTGTTAACGTGGGCTTATGTTTAGTGACTAATCATAATCAACGCAATAGACTTTTCCCCCAATAAAATATGCTATGCCAGTGCCAATTACCACATTCTTATGCTTTACAAGTATTAAATGAGTGAATACAGGCAAAGTGTTTATGTGCCTGGCTCAAAGGATGCTCTCAATAAATGCAAGCTATTACAAGATCCTTTAAATAAAATGACAGAATGTCATATATGAGAATACATGCCTTTCTCCTTAAACATAAATACCGTTGACCTGCATTATCTCTGGATTCCATAACTGTGAATTTGACTACTTGCTAAAATTTACTTGTAACTTCAAAATTAGACATGTGCAGAGCTATGAGAAATCTGAGTTGCCTGATGCACATATCCCCAGCTGAGAGCGAACAAGGGAGTGCTTGGCCTTTGATCAGCCAGCGTAAGGTAAACAAGTACCCTTTCTGAGGTCTATTTAGTGCCACTTTTTTGTATTTCTGTGCTTGTTCTCAATGATTTTGCTGTTTGAAATGATGCCCAAGTGCAGTGCTGACGTACTGTCTAGTGTTCCTAAGCACAAGATGACTGTGTCGTGCCATATGGAGAAAACAGGCTTCATTCAAATATGAGTTATTGTGCTGTTAGGCTATGACAGTTCAATACTAATGAATCAAAGATGTGCGTGTACAGATGTAATTAAACAGAAACAGACATAAAGCACAGTTACATATTGACAGACTGGGAAAATGTTTTGACCAGAGGCCCACAGGCATCTAACCTAGTATCTCCCCTGGGAGCAATGGTTTGGTATTCACTATTCAATGTCTGTAGCAACCTTACAGAACATAACTGTAGTGAAAAATGAGAACTATCTTGCAAACAAGATTTCTTGATTGATCTGAGGTAGATATTCTGAAGTTCCTCACCTAAGAAAACAGAAGGATAGAACTGCTATCAATTAAGATGGAAAAGACTGGGGACAGGGACAGGTTTGGAGGAAAGAAAAGCAGTTTTGTTCTATACATATTAAGTTTGAGATATTTAAGTAAAGTTGTCAAAAAGGCAACCTGTATATAAATCATGAGTTTACAAGAAGTCTCAGGCAGAGATATAAACTTGGCACTGTCAGCAGAGATGATATTTAAAGCCATAGATAGTATGACATTATTAAGGGAGCAAACAGAAAAAGAAGATGAGAAGAGAAGGTGACCATTAGGAGGCTGGAGAGAAGAGGAGAAACCAGCAAAGGAAGCACAGAAGGAGTGAGCTGTCAGTGAAGGAGGAAAAAGGCAAAAGTGAGTGAGGGAAATAAGATGGAGAGCACTAGTACCCTTGAGAGCACACTCAAGAGTGGTGGGGGACAGTCTGCCTAGGATGGGTTTAAGAGAACCCAAAGAGGGGAATTCCAGAAGAGTGTTAGCAACTCTTTGGAGTTTTGCTGCAAAAGGAAGAAAAATAAGGTAGTAAGTGATAAAGGAAGTGAGGTCAAAGAAATTTGGGGGGTTTCCTTTAGATTGTGTTTGTTTTTTAAGGTGGGAGAGATGTTTGTATGCTAATGAACTGTTCATTTGTTCCTGCATGATTGTACGTTGGTAACAATACAATAGAGAGCGCAAAAAAAAAAAAAAAAAAGTATGAAAGAGAGGGCAGAATTCCTGGAAACTTTAACATTTTAAGTATTATTAATGGTCATAATATGGTTTATGGGATTCAAAGGTTATTGTAATTTCAGTAATTGATCTGAATGTTAATACTGGATTAATAAGCTCTCTTTTAAGGCTACTCTCTTTATGTGCTCTCTGAATATGTTTTCTTCCCTCCCATCTTAGATTTCTTTAAATTAAAACTCCACTATATCTTCATAATACTACAGAGTTGTCTAACTAAAAGCAAACCTGATCATTATTTCAGTGTGTAAAAAACCTATCAGCTCCACAGAGACTACAGATTATCAGAATTATGAAAAATATTCTGAAAAAAGTATCTTGTTACTCACTTTCAATCCAGCTGCATAGCCCACTGGTTGTGGGGCAATATTGGACTGTCCAGCTTCCCCTACAACCACAGCTAAACCAAAGACCTCCTGGAAGGCATCTCGGACAGCAGCAACTTTTACTTCTTTATTTGAGGTCACTACGATATCCAATTCACCTCCAGATTCTACAAAGACCAAAAGAAAAATTCAATTCCAAATAAAAATCATGAAATTCTCATAATTATTATCATACAAAGTGCTAACATTTATGTAATTATTGCCAACCTCATAAAACCATGCAAGATATAGATCATTACCTTTTTATATGGTTGAAGAAACTGAGGCTGACAGCCTTGCCCAAGATGACATAGCTATAGCAGTAACATTAGGACTCAAACCCAGTTCTGTCAAACTCTGAAATCCTCTTTTTCACCACTGTTTGATACAGCGAGACACATTTCATCCTCTAGTCTAACAGCATCTTATTCCAACAAGTGCCTAGATCCAAACTACCAGTTTTTCCTGAGTTTTAAAAATAGTAATTGAATGCATTATCTGGGGAAGTCTTACACGCAAGCAGAGGATGGAACATGCCACTTTCTGAAGGCTCTGAGTATCGTATCTGCCATGAGAGCACATGTTCCCATGCCAGAATACATTAGTAGCTCTCCCTGAAAACTGCAATCAAATGACTTTGGAAGATGCTGCACAGCCTATTCCTTTCTTGGAAATCCACAATGCGCATAAACACATCAAAGACTATGTGAAATCCAACGATTAAAAATCATGGCTAACCTAGTACTTTCTATACTTAATCTGCTCATGAAATACATTTTCAGCATCTAATAATGGCTCCTAAAGTGTTTCCTAGTATCAAATTGTGAAATGATGATTTAGCAGAAAAGACCACAGCTTGTCTCTTATACCACTCTAGTATAATAATTTACCCAAGTATCATTTTCTAATTAAACTTTGGATAGACACATTTATTGCATTTTTAAAGTTACAAATCAAAATGGTTTTTCTGCTGTTGGTTAATAAGGATAGACATTCATTATACACAAACTTCTAATACCATGTGATGCCAGTTTCTAGTCCTTCAGTTATGGAGCAATCATAAAAACCAAATATCTGGTTTGTGAAGCATAATTTACACATTTAAGATACTCTAGCTTTGGAAAATGAAAATGAAGACTCTTATTGATAATAATTTGTCAGAGTTCTATCGAAGTTATGCACTAAACAAGGACTACCACGAAATATGCTTTTTACCTAGAAAATCGTTTAAATGTGGGGGTCATCAAGTTTTTTATTTTATAGCTCCATCATTAAAAAAAGAGCATACACCACAAATAAAGAACATATATCAAATAGTTATTTCTCAATTATATGTGTATTACCATCCTAATACAACATGTAAGCACATATAAAAGCTAATATAACATATATAAAACTTGAAATTTAAAAAGGTTAAGAGTAATATGAAATAAAAATATTTTTCAATTTTATAAACCTATGCACTATTATTTCTAGACAGAACAATTCAACCAAGTATTGAGTTTCATTACTTATAGAAATCATAACCTAACATTTTGTGATATGGTGAATTCAAAACTCCTGTTCTACGCACAGCATATTTTAATACTTGCCTTTAATGGCTATGACTGATAAAAGAGATTTCTCATGAATGTCATTTGTAACATGAAATACTTTACCACAGGAACAAGGCTATTTTTCCCTATGAAATACCTTGTGGAAAAATTGAAGGTATTTTCCAAATATTTGGTTTTCTATCATGGATTCCTTTTCCTCATTGACATTATTTACTGGTAATATCAGAAGATGCTAGAACCTAAAAGCAATGAGTCACACAGAAGAAAAGAATATACTTTTTTCTTATTTTCCTCCTCCACATGGGACATATCTCTCGACCCTAGCTAAGTACTATTCCATTAAGGTTCAGCTCAAAGTGGCTTTTCAGTTTGTGAAGAGGAGTCCTGCCTTTAATGATGATAAAGGGAGAACTAATTAAGCCTGTGGAAAGTTAAACTGTGTTAAAATACATTTCTAATAGTTCTTGTGCTTTCTTGATATATTTGAAATTGCTCATCAAGTGATTTCTAGAATATTTGTGTAAAAATACTGTAAGTTTTACTTTGAGTTGTATTAGATCAGAATGGTGTTGCTTTTGCTGTCAGTAAAATGTCAGTTTTTTCACATTCGCTTTAGTGTTTTTTAAAGGTAACTGATTCCGTTTATGTTATTATAAGTTATGAAATTTCATTTCTGTATCTTTCTTTTTTACCCTTTGGTCATATGTGTTTTTCTTGATGTCACAGAGACTACTGGCTTGAGAAACTAACTGCCTTGAGTTTGAGTCCTGCCTTTTCATTTATTAGCTTCATTACCTTGGAGAAGTCACTGAGTTTGTTTCTTTGTAGAAAAATACCTGCCATATCACAGAGCTTGCTGTAAGGATAAAATAATAGCTGTTGCAGTGTGACATAGTATGCCCATTAAAACAGCAAGAGCTCCAAAAACATTCATTCCTTTCCTTCCTTCACCCAAATAGTACTTGTGAACAAAATATGTATGATTAAGTATGTCAAACTTGATTATTATACATATATGGAATCAATATATATGATAGAGTTCAATTTCCGAATCCTTCAGGCAATTACAAATACAAGTAACAATTCAGCTGATTTAATTCCTGAATCAATTTTCTAATACAAGGAAAGCAAAGTGGCCAAGTATAAAAAAACTGAACATGCTTTCCAGTCTATCTCCATTAAGCTATGTGTTCTAGGATAATAACTTACATCTCTCTGAACCCAGGTTCCTTACCCAAAACTTGAGGAAAATATCTAACTTGCTGAGCTCTTGTGAGAATTAGTGCATGGCAGAAACATTCAATAAATGGCACTTAATCATCACTATGTCTTGTCCTTTGACACTGTTTACTAGACAGTAAACTACCAACACAGTCAAGACTCATGAAAACTATTGGCTTTTTGTTGCCACAAAAAAATTCTTTTCAGGTACCTGCTACATAATTCTGGCTTATAAATTATCTTCTATGGCAGTGGTCCCCAATCTTTTTGGCACCAGGGATCGGTTTCATGGAAGATAATTCTTCCACAGACCAGGGAGAGGGGGTTACGGCGGAGCTCTGTGTCTGGTCCCTAACAGGCCACGGACCAGTACCAGTCTGCAGCCTGGAGACTGGGGACTGCAGTTCTATAGGATTACTAATAACTGGCCACTGATAGTAGTAAGTGATACTTTTTTACATATTGGATATGTATATGTAAATAGCAGACAGTATCTCTATGTCAACTATCTGGAAGATTCTTCATAATGAAGGTTCAAAGGTAGTTAAACTAGCTTTCCCAACAAACCTAGTAATCAGATATTATTAACGCCTAGATTATTTCCCTCCAAAAATATTATTGCTGAGTTAAGCATAAACACATTTAGGGAAAATAGAAAACTGGAGAAATGTCAAAACCAAGCATGAACAAATAATCACTTCAAATGTCAATAGTGGAATACAGTAACAGTCATATAAAGCAAAGCTAACCTATATTTAAAATTAAAGTATAATAATAATTCATAGTTTGTACTCCTCCAACATTCATTCTGCAGTTTTCAAAATCTATTAATGATAACTAACAAAAAGATGAATTAATAACACTAAAAACTAAGTTTGACAATCAACTTAATGTAAGCATGTAACAGAAATTTCTGCTAACAGAATCAATGGAAATGAACTGAGAATTATAATTAGTAGCTGGCATTGATACATACTTTAAAAAATAAGGCAGATATTGGTCTAACTCATGTACATACTGATATATGGAGCCATGCCAGGGTCCAGCGTTGTAATCATGCTTTCTACTGAATGTTTTGTCTTATCAAGCACAGATTTCACCATAGGATTCCCAGCTACTCCCTGCATAAAACAAATTAATATATAAATACTTACTCTAGGCAAACAACACCATGATCTAAGAAGGAAACTTTTAAAAAAAATTTCCAATGGATCCCAGACCACTATTTTTGTAAAATATAAGAAAAACAAGGTCAAAACAATGTCAAATTGCTATCAAGTTTCTAAATGATACCCTTAATTTCTCTTCCTATTGCATCACAGATTCATAGCAAACCAGCAGCAGTCTATAGACCACATTTTGAGTACCACTGGCCTGGAAAGTATGATGTGCTATAGATATATATATACACACATATATGTGTAGTTATTTCAGTTATAAATATAATATATATTGTTTCAGTTCTACTTATTTACTTATATAAAAAATTAGGCAAAACTTGTCCCTCAGAGTCTCAAAGACTATAATCAGATGTCTCCATGCCCATACTTTTTTCCCTAATTAAAAAAATATAAAAAGAGTAAACACACCTTGTATCTGGTCTGGGTGTTTACTTTAATATACAGTATTTTGCTATGTTCCACTAGTTTCTTCTTTTTCCTACTTTCTGTCTCTCCAATTGTTCATTCCCAAGCTCTCCCTTTTTAGCCAGATCTATTCCTCTGGATTCTTAGTACTTCACCATTAGACATAAGGAACCAAGTCTCAGTATTTCCTCCTTGTGTAGCACTTCTCCCAGAGTACAAGACACTCAAGAGAGCAGAGCCTCCTGAGACGGCATCTCACTAACAGGTATGATTTCCCCTCTTCCAATCTACCATTAAACTAAGGTGATTCCGGAAAAGAAGAGTTTATAATTTTGAAATTTAAGATTGAAGACTAACCTTATGCTGAATATCACAAGAGTTATTACTATTTACAAGCCCTGTAGAGTTGAACTGGTTATTACAATTTGCAACAGACATCCTGACACATGCTCTTAACAAAGCAAAGTTCCTATTTTAAAAGTACACAGTGATATAAAAAAGCTAGCTAAGAAAAACGCCATATTCCTGAAACATGAAACATGCTATAATCAGTTAAGTATCTACCAATTTAAAATGTTTAACATATATAATAAAATTGAAAATAAACCTTCAGAAAAATCCTGACAGGAATTTGGCAGAATGCTTTCAAAATTCATTGAGAAAAATAAATGGGAAAGACCAGCAAAGAAAATTTTTGAAGAAAAGAGAAATCTGCAAATTTATGCTACTAAATACTGATATACCTTCTGAATGCAGAGACTTGAACTGCTCTATCTATCTTACTCATCACTGAATGCTCCCCAACCCCACCTCAGCACAGAGCAGGTTTTCAATACATATTAGTATAATAAATGAACATAGAGTTACAATAATTAAAACAGTGTGCTACTATTGCAAGGACAGGCAGAGAGCAGTAGAACAAAATACAGAGCCCAGAAACTGACTTTAACATACAATTTAGTAACTAAGATAAAGGGGACCCATCAAACCACTGGGATAGGACATTATAACACTCCATTAAGTAGTTAGAAAATAATTAAGTTTGACCTCTACCTCACGTATTTTAGTAAAGTAAATATCTACTATATTAAACTGTTAAGTATAAAAATGAAATGGCTGGGTGCGGTGGCTCGCACCTATAATCCTAGCACTCTGGGAGGCCGAGGTGGGTGGATTGTTTGAGCTCAAGAGCTCGAGACCAGCCTGAGCAAAAGCGAGACCCTGTCTCTACTTAATAAATAAATAAATAAATAAATAAATAAATAAATAAATAAATAAATAAATAAATAAATAAAATGAAACAATAAAATAACTACAAAAATCATTAAAAAAATATTTATCATATATTGTGGTAGGAAAAAATCGTTTATAGCATAAAAACAAAAACAAATATTGCAAAGAAAAAGAGACTGATAGAAATGACTCCTGGGCCAGGCACAGTGGCTCACACCTATAATCCTAGCACTCTGGGAAGTCGAAGCAGGAAGACTGCTCAAGGACAGGACTTTGAGACCAGAATAATTTATGGCAGATGTTCATGATATATGTATGCTAAGTAAAGACAAACAGAAAACACAAAATAGTATCCACATATCACAGCCACAATTTGATTTTTATTAAAAGAGTAGATACAGATACATATATATGCATAGACAACACATTGAGAGCAACTACAGACAACTGGTAATAACACATAAAAAGGGTTTTTATTTTCCCCTTATGCTATTTCATATTTTCAAAATTTTCCCTAGTAAACATCTATTAGTTTTATAATTAGAAAATTAAACATGATTTTTAAAATAAATACTACTAACCTTAATAAAACCCCAGATTCCACCAGCAGATGCTTCATCCTGACCTCTACTAATCCGAGGATCTTCCTGCTCCTCTGGGAAAGTAATGGCCGATGTGGTTCCAGTTTCCTGAGCCAGAGATGCCAAACTGGCTTGCTGCGTAATAGGAGTTGGTAAAAGACCTAGTCAATGGAAAAAATTTTAATATGTATAATTTAATCCATATACTTTTTCCTATATAAAGATGACACAACAGATGAAATGAGTAGCTGAAACAGGTTTAATAATATAATTATATGCTCAAGTATTTCAAGATTGAGTTATAAACTCAAAGAACAACCCAAACCTAAAATGCAAATTAAACAATTCCAAAAGAGAAATTTCTTTCCCTTTACGTAGGGTTACACCAAGTATCCTGAAAATGGACAAAAAATATATATCAAAAAGATTTTCAGGTTTGTCCCATTTAGCACTTCAATATGGACTTTCTAGTTCTAGTCTCTTTAATCCATAAAAATAAATGAACACTTAAGCCCCTCACATAAAAAGTATGTAACAATTACCACACATATTCCACATACTTAATTTTAATTCAAAAAGAAAATTCACATGTATGTAGGCATGGGTATTAATACTCATCCTCTGTAATATATTTTATTTGTAAAGGTAGATTGTTGGATAACAAAAGATAATAACAAAAATCCAACAAAAATTGGATAACAAAAATCTCAAGAAAGTTGCTTCTTTTCCCTAAAATGAGAAACAACAGGTAGAAGATAAACAACAAGCATGAAATTTTGATAACTGGTTTGCAACAAGCACTCCACAGAAGCAAAAAAGTAGATGTTATGGACCTAGAAAAGGAAATGACCCAATATCACAAACTTTTAGCACACATGAGCTTTTATTTGATTCTTAATTTTTCCCTGACTAAAAAGAAAAAGACTACTCCTTGGACCAGTCAGTCTTAATCATTTTTGAAGTAAAGCTTTAAAAAACTTTCAGACTTTACCTTGACATTTCTCCATAGATGCACAAATGTAAAGACAAAATCTTAGAATTTTTTTCTGACATCCATATACCAATCATATACTAAGTTATAGGTCATATAAAAATCATATAGATCATATAAAAATCATATAGGTCATAAAAATCATACTATCACACTGGCTTTATTTTAATAATTTAAATGGCAAAAACATGAGACTAGGTTGCAGGGGAGTAGTATTTGAAGCAGGCCCATGAAGAGATTAGCTATTTCTCCCCACGGAGCCAAGTCCCTAAGATAGAGGTTGCCACAGAGGATAAGGAAATTGATAGGCAACAGAGAGAAATAAAAGAATACACAGAGACTAAGGTATAATTTATAGTTTTATATATATAAAAAGATCAGATATAACACAGTGGGGAGTAACTAGGGGACTGGTGTATCTCCACAAATGCCAGCAATATGGTTAGATTCATACAGGTTTTTATAATCACAGACATCAATTACCAGTTGTCAGGGTAACATATTTGCATATTAGGGAATGTAGTTGCTATGGGATACAGGTAGTGGGTTAGGGTCAATAGTCCTCTCAAGGGGCTTCTAATCTATCTAGGTGAACAAACAGGTATGAAGTCTTTCAGGGGCTAACTTCTAAGTTCTAAGAGGTAGTTGTCAAATAACAGAGGTAAAACAAAAGAAGTATAGTGACTCAATATTTACTTGATTAGTTATGGCAGACTTAAAGGTAAACAGACAGGAGACAGCAGGAAGCCCATCTCTCTAAAACAGGTTGTTTATAACCACTGAGGCGCATCTCTGAGCAAAGGCCACTCACTGTCTCCGGCTCCCATCCTGTGGGCCATATTTGCCTTGCCTTGTCTTTCAAGACACAGGGAAGCTCACAAATTTTGAGATACCAGGAAGCCTTCCTGGAAAACATCCCTAGAGATGGAGATTTGAGAACTCTCCCATGATAGCAGCCTCTAATAAGTGAACCATTGAGTCCACACATTCCTTCAGAGCAAAACCCTGCAAATTCCTGTTTCTGTCTTTAATATAATAATATTGGGTTATACAATAGAATAATGATCTTATGAGCCACAATGTCATTAATTCCTCAATCACAATTTCTCAACAATAGGTAACTCTGGAAATCAAAGAAATGAGTTAAGAGTAGAACATTTATGCAGATAAACAGGAAACCCCCAGACATCGATGGAAAGAAGGTAAAATGGTACACCTGCTTTGGAAAACAGTTCGGCAAAGAGTTACCCTGTAAATTAGCAATTCCATATCCAAGAGAAATGAAAATATGTCCATACAAAAACTTGTACCCAAATGTTCACAGCAGCATTATCTAAATAGCCCAAAAGGGGAAACCACCCAACATCAACTGATGAATTGAACAAAAGGTGGTATATATCCATCGATAGAACATCATTCAGCCATGAAATGGAATGAAGTACTAAAAACACTATGTGTGTTGAAAATATTATTCTAAGTAAAAGATGCCTGTCACAAAAGACCACATATTTTATATTTCAATAAAGACATTATTTTTAAAAAGAATAAAACATTAACTATAGCCATGCATTTCAAAGTATTAACAAAAGAGAATTACCTGTTCCTGAAGGTGCAGAAAATGATGGCATCAGAGGTGTCTGGGGAGCTCTTCCTGCATGTCCCCTTGTAATGTCATAATTTGAACCAACAGAAAATCCTGATATAGGAGGACCAGGAAGAGGTGCAGACAAAAGAGCACTTGGGGCAGAAGTTGAAGGTGGGAAGTGGGATGAAGGAGGATTACTTAAGGCAGCAGCAGCTGACGGAGAAACAGAGGGTGGTACAGAAGTAGCAAGTGGTGGGACAGAAGGAACTGGAGCAGGAGGCACAAAGGGTAACGGTCCCGAAGGCCTCACGGGGGGCAGGGCCGGCTGAGGGGTAGAGTATGCGTGTGGCGGCAAGGACTCCACAGAAGACACATTTGGAGAAGAAAAAGAACTGGTTGTAGCTAGAAAAAAGTTGAGGAAACAAATATACAAAATTAGAAATGTTTTCAAAATTTCTCATTACTTTCTTCTTACAAAATTTTTAAATTTAACACAATATACCCCAAGAATTATTTTAAAATGTGTAATTTTAAAAATACAACAAATATGAATGAGTGCCAATGACTTTCAAATCCCATGAGTAAAAAAAGCAGATACATGAAATTAATTCATGGCATTGTTCATCTTTGTTCTTTGCTTGTTTGTTCTGAGATGTTTCTAAGAAAATAAAGCCATTTTTCATACCCGGTTTTAGCATAAAATCCTACACAATAAAGACTCAAAACGATTAACACACTACCACACTAGAAAAAAAAATTTTTTCCTTGGAGCCATGGTGTTTTATTACGAAAATAAAATTAAAACTTCGAAAACAAAACAATCCTTTCTAATTTAATGAAAAACTTGTTATTTTTTAATGTTTTCTGTGAGTTATATGCACCTTGAAAAATAGTTCCTGTGGCTTCCAAGGTGAAGAGACGTGAGTTACATATGCTCCACAAGGCCCCGAGCTCAAAACTAGCGTGAGTTAAATACAACTCACATGGTAGTTAATGTGTTAAAGTCTATAACAGAAAGAAATCTTTTTTATTTAAAGAAAACATCCATGTTTTGTTTTAATAGACTTTTGTTCTTTATATTCATAATGATGATAAACCATCTTTCTATATGATGACAAAAATATCCCAAAAAGCATGTTATAGCTTTGTCTAGTCTTTGTGGTGATTAAAGGCAATATTTCTCTTCATCCTGAAAAAAATAAGAGAAGTTTAAATATATGCATTCTTTTTTTAACTGGCTTTGAGAAAAGAGAATAGCATCTCCACTACTCTCAAAACACGCTAGATGTTAGACAATTACATGCACCTAATGGAAGTGGGGTAGAAGACATAGCAGCAGCAGCCAGTCCTGCAGGATTTGGTGGGGGAGTCCCAGGTGGGGTTGTCTCTATTCCACTCTCTTCCATCATTTTTCTTCAATAATGGTATACTGTAGAAATATAAAATTATAATATTACACAGTAAGCAAAAGTATACTTTTAAAGCTTGCACAGTCAGAGAAAAATTAAAAGAATAATCAAGAGACAGCTGTTGGCCTTTACTATTTATAATGCAACACTTATTTCCAGATGAAGGATTTGTCAATATTCCTAAGAAAACAGTCTATGAGAATTTATTTTATTTTATTTTTTTGAGACAGAGTCTCACTCTGTTACCCAGGCAAGTACCATGGCATCAGCCTAGCTCACAGCAACCTCAAACTCCAGGGCTCAAGCACTCCTCCTGCCTCAGCCTCCTGAGTAGCTGGGACTACAGGAATGCGCCACCATGCCTGGCTAATTTTTTCTATGTATTTTTTTTAGTTGTCCAGCTAATTTTTCTATTTTCAGTGGAGACGGGGTCTGACTCTTGCTCAGGCTGGTCAAGAGCTCCTGAGCTCAAACGATCCTCCCACCTCAGCCTCCCAGAGTGCTAGGATTATAGGCTGAGCCACCACGTCCAGCCTATGAGAATATTTAATACCAAACAATCTGACATTTCCATTAATACTTTATAATCGGGAAGTAATTTTATGTTAACCATATAATTAATGATCTGATATATTTCAAATAGTAAATTACTAATTTGATTTCTGCCACATAAATGGATCTTAGTTATGTCTAGATTTCAGTCACTAGTACATTTAAAATAAAAATATTTAATGTATTTTTTGAAACTCTTCCTCTTCTCTCATAAAGAATTTTGGTCAGCTACTCCTGTTAACATTAAAAAAAATTAAAATGTGCTTGACTTGATAAATGTATTAATATTCAATTTCCCTAGTTCATATTTTAAAGCATGCCCAGTAACCACTAAATTACCTCTTAGGCTTTAAAAAGTTAACTATAGTGAAAATGTCACCATACATCAGGGTGCTAACAGATGACAAAGAATTATAAAATATGGGGAAACTTCCTCAAAAATTACAAATTTTCAATTCCATTTCAAGTATAAGACCAACTTTAAATATACCTAATTTGTTTCCAGTGATTTTACTCATTTAACAATCATTCAGTAAAGATCAACTATACTGGTACCTGTGGGAATATAATGATTAGCAAAAACAAACAGGATACTAATAATCTAGTATAGGAAACAATCAAATAATAATACCAATATACAGTGAATTGTAGCCTGAATTATGTGCTCTAAGGTAAGAACACAGTTCTGTTTGACAGGAACATGATTTTGACTTGGATGGAAGTCGGTCAGGAAAGGTTTCCCCAAAGAAGTCACAGATAAGCTGAGATCTGTAAGATAAGAACTTAATTAGGCAAGGAAAAGGGGGAAAGGAAGGCAGCTTCCAGAAAAAGTGAATATACTGCAGGTATAAAGGTCCTGTAAGCTGGAAGGAACAAGACACATTCAAGAAAACCCCTGCGGCTAGGAACAGAAAAGAAGAATGTGGGCTGAAGAGACAGCAGAAGTCCAGAAAGTGTTGAGTCTTTTAAGCCAGGTTAAGGAACTGGGTTTTTTTAAGAACAGAATATCATTATAAAGCATTCAAGCAGGAAGTAGCATATTTGTCTTTTATTTTAACTTTTCTGAAGAAATTTTAGATTCACAAGAAGATGCAAAAATAGTAGAGTTCTTGAGTACCTCAAACACAGCTTCTCTCAATAACAGCATCTTACATAATGATAATACAATGATCAAACCCATAAATTTCACATTGGTACAATACCATTGACTATGAACCTTACTTGAATTTCACCTGTTTTTTACATGCTCTTGTGTGTGCAGTTCTACGAAGTTTCATCATATGCACAGACTCGTATAACCACCACAACTAAGATACAGAACTATTCCATCACTCCAAAGAAACTCCCTCATGCTACTCCTTTGTCACACCCTCTCACCAACCACAAGCCCTGGCAACCACTGATCTGTTCTCTATCATTTTCTCATTCCATGAATGCTACACAAATAGAATCATACAGCAACCTTTTCAAATTGGCTTTTTTTACTTAGCATAATGCTCTTGACATTTATCCAGGTTGCTGCATGTATCAATAGTTGGTTCTTTTTTCTTGATGAATAATATTCCATTGTACAGCAGTGCCACAGTTTATCCATTTACCTATTGAAGAACATTTAGCCTGACTCTAGATTATTAGCAACTTTATATTTATTTTTTTGAAAAGATTCCTTCAACCAAAGTATGTAGACTGGCCCCTAAGACAGACAGAGCAGATGCAGTGTGAACATTAAGGAAGATACAGAAGTAGTTCAAATAGAAAGTGATAGCAACCTAGCCTAGTGATTCATTAAGGGAACGGGGCTGATTATGCCCCCCAGGGGTCAATGGGCAACGCATAGAAATATTTTTGGTTGTCACACTAAGGGGGTACTACTTGGCATCTAGTAGGTAGAGGCTAGGAATACTGATCCTTAAATGCACACTATACACACAAGAATTAACTGACCCCAAAATGTCAATAGTGCCAAGGCTGACAAACTGTGACCTAGATTAAGGTGATGGCAGTGGAGATAGAGAAGAGCAAATAGATTCAAGAAATGTTTAGATGGTAAAACTCAGTGACTGACTAGATATGGAAGTGGGTAAGGGGAGAGGCATGACTTGCACAATTGGATAGATGGTGGTGCCATATGCTAAGACAGGGAACACTGCAAGAGGTCAAAGTGTGTGTTTGATGTTTTCTTTGGGGGGGAAGGGGGAGGAGATCATGAAGTGTTTAGTCTTTGACATGCTAAGTTTAAGCTCCTTGAAACATCTAAGTAGAGACAATGATTTGGTCTAGAGTTTAGAAATGACATAAATGTGGGTGTCATCAGTGTACTTACTGGTAGTCTCTAAAGTCATGTTCTGAGATGAGATTATCTAAGAAGAGAACACCTAGAGAAAAGAGAATATGATTTAATCCTTGCTTTAGTCAGGAAGAAGACAAGCGTATAGAGGATGAGAGATGAGCAGAAAGATACTAAGACAACTGGGAGACAGTGTGTCTAAAAGCCAAAGAATGCTTCAAGGTATGAAAGGGCAACCATATTAAATGCTGCAGAGAAGCCAAATAGGATACTATCTGAAAAGTTCAATGGACTTGCTAAACCAGAGACGAACTCAGTGAGCGTAGGTTCTATGGAAGGAGTGGGGATAGAAGTTTGAACTGGACTGAGGAGTAGGAGGTAATACTAATATGCACAACACTTTCAAAAGTCTGGCTGTGAATGTAAAGGAAAGATCTACCGCACTACTAAGAGGACAGGGGCTCCAGGGAGGCTAAATCCTTTCATTCAGTATCTATACATCAAAGGTACATAATCTAAGACAGAAATGCCCCTCTAAGGATCTTACCACTCCCCAACAAAACTATCTCTTTTCTTCATCTTTTTTTTTGCAGGTCATTCATCTTCCTACTGCTTTCTTATCCTTACTAGTGTAAATCATATATAAAGAGAATCCCTAACATTAACAAATGTATTAGCAAAGGAACTTGTACAATGACTACAAAGCCATACATGTAATAAACAATGGATTTATTTCAGTCTTTCAAAGCTTTACTATTTGAGAATTGGTGTAATGACAATATTGGGGTAAATTTTGCATGCATAAACACAAAACCTACTGCTTAAAAAACAAAACCTATTATAATAAAACATCATTGTAGTATCAGAGTAGTGTAAAGGTTTGGGGTCTCAAGTCTTGGCACAAAAAGTAATATTAATGTATCAACATTTTTTGAAAAGTTACAGAAATGGCTTGGAAAATTAAATCCTTAGTCTCTCCCCAGGCCCTGCTCTTCTAGTTTGCTTGTGCCTTGGTTTTCCTGTTTTTGTTTTTTAAAATAGATGACTATTTGTAAGGCCATAAGAAAAGAAATGGAATAGTGAGTGGAGTTTTGATAAACTTTAAAGCATTAGAAGTTATTGTTCATGTACTGGTGTCACAAAATTGCCTCTATTGCAGACAGTGAGCGCTAGCTAGATAGAGCTCAGTCTGAGTTCTGTTTCTGCATTCTCAGCTCTGATCCCAAAATAAAATTCCATAAATGTTGACTAAATTAAGTAGTGGCTGCACAGGCTAAAGACTGGAATGCCAGAATGTGTCATGATTGCATAAATATACGTGTTGTCCTCAAAATAACTACCCTGAATGACAAAAACTCTACTGGATATAAATTCTGCCAATCCAAGAAATGAGCTATCCTGCGAGTTTGCCTGAAGCCAGTCCCGAGACCGAACAAAGAGGCAAGAGAGTGCAAAACCTCTCTGGAGCAGCGCTAAGTACCGATGGGAGGACCTCAGGGAAAATAATCCTTCCATGGCCCGTCGCGCTTCGGTCACCCTAGAGGCTCCAGGGCCTCAACGGCCTCCCCCGGCTCTGCCACGTCTCCACACCGGACTGGGCTGGACTAAGGTCCGTAGGCGTTTGCCACCAGTCTCGTTCCCAGGGGCCAGCGAACTGGAAGTGGGGCTGGATGGCCGGGCTCCGGCCTCGGTCCCTGGACAGGAGCAAAGCGCCGGGATGAGACCCTCGACACGCACGCACCCTGCAATCCCTGCGGGGACTGCTCGCCTCGCCACGCGCCCCCTGCCTGCTGCACCCCGCAGGCTTCCACAGCCCGCGCCCGCCCCGCGCGACCAGGGAGCCGGAAAACCTCCCCTGCACCCGGGGGCGCCGGCCGGCCCGCCCACCTGCCAGCCCTGCGCCCCGGGGCCCGCGGCGGCACCGCATGCCACGCCGCCGCCCTCACGCACCCGCGTCGCCGCCCGGCTGACGCTCACCTGGGGCACCGGGAGAGTGCCTGCGCGGCAGCTGCGAAGCGGGACAGGGGGCCGGGGCGCAGAGCTACGGCTGGCGCGGAGAAGACAAGGAAGACGCGGCCAGCCGCTCACCTCCACGCGTCCCCGCCTCCAAGATGGCCGCCGGCGGCGCTTGAGCCGGCGGCTGCCACGTCGGCGCGCCGCCCCGCCCCGCGCATCGCCATGCCACGCCCGCCCGCGCATCGCCACGCCCCTCCACACCCCGCCCCGCCCCCGGCGCATCGCCACGCCCCTCCACGCCACGCCCCCTCTCCGTGTACCAGAGCAGGGCGCCGGGAGAGAAGGAAGATGGAGTGCTTGGGTCCGAGGCGCCTCCCGACCGCCTGCTCTGCTCTGTCCATCCCTTCTAGAAGCGCTCTCCAGTGCGGCTGGGCTCCTTTGCACTCTGCAGCCCTCGCTCGCGAGAATGACGCCCTCGTTACCAGGTGTCGCTCGCTCACCCGGCGCCACAGCCGCCCACAGGATGGACTTGAGTCAGCCAAGTCAGCCAGCCCAGTCCACAGCTCCAGGAAGGCCCTCGCTCCAGATACGGGGTGCTTATTCTATATGTTTCCAAAGATTTCCATGTAACAGCGGTTGCGTCAGGACGGAGGGATTGGGCACAGGGGATGAGCAGAGGAGAGTAGCGGTTACTATACTGATTTTTCCCCAAGTGCATGTGTTACACATTTTTTTAATTGAAAGACTGTAGACAGGTTATCAACTTTTTTTATCTTTATATGCTTCACCTAAATCCGTACTAGAAACAGTTGGAGTTCAATAATGTACATTAAATAAGTCAATGAATGGAGTGCAATGGAGGAAAATAAGGAATTTGAAATCAGGTCGTGATTTGGGTCTGGGACTACCCTGACGCCAGCTGTGCAGCATATCCTTCTACGGGTCACTTAGTCTCCAAAAGTCTCCCTATTTCCATCTGTAAAATGGGAATAATATTATCCACCACCCATAACTCAAGCAGGTAAGAGTCAAATAAAATAGGGCATATGCTTTTAAACTGCTTAGTATTAAACACATAAAAAATGTTTTTGTTTACAAGAGTTAAGTTGGAAAAAAAATAAAAAGAAAAAAATTGTTTTTGTTCTCAAATTTCCTTCAAGGACCCATTCATAGTTCTTGAACATTAAATATCACTTGAACTTGACAGTTGTAAAGATTATAAAATACCTCACTGAAAAGTTAATACTATTTAACAATACCTGATTTCAGATCTCACTTTGCAACTACAATGGGTTGTTTTCTTTGGTGGTGACTCTTATCCTATCCACTAAGAATGTATGTAGGTGGCCAACCAAGTTATTGTCCAGAAAGTGCTGTTTGGGGTGGAACTGAAAATAGATAACCATCTTCCTCCTCTTTTGTCAACACCATTAATAGCTATAAAGTATGTTGGTTTCTTCATTCAGCAGACAATTACTAGTGACTGCAATGTATTGTGCACTGACACTGGAAGTGCAGACATGAACAAGACAGACAAGGTCTTGACACTTAGAGAGCTTTCTTTCTAATAAGAGAGAGAGGCTATGAACAGGACAATAAACAAAGTAAGGACCGTAGGGAAAATTAATAGAGTGATGTGATATAGATAGTAATTGGGGTAGGCCACTTCAGGTAGGATGAACAGGCAAAGGCTTCTCTGAAGAGGTGATGTGAGCAGAGGTCTGTAAGGAAGCAGGTCTGTGGTTATCTGGACAGAAGGAAGAACATGCAAAGACTCCAGGAGGGAGTAAGCTTGGCACGTGTGTTGAAAAGCAAGGAAGCAGGAACTCTGAGGGTGGTAAAAAGTGAGGAGAGAGAGAGCAGGAGCCAGATCTATCCAGCCTTGTAAGCTGTGATAAAGCCTTTGGATTGCATTCTGAGAGAAATAGGGAGCTCCCGGTGGGTTCTGAGCAGAGAATGTACAAGATTTGACTTTAATTTTAAATCATGCCCTAATTGCTATGTGACTGCAGGGCATGCAAGGAGTAATGAGGGATGACCAATAATGAGATGATGGTGGCTTAGTGTCGCTAATGGAGTGGAAGTGGTACTTGGGCTGGATGTATTTTGAAGATTGAGCCTGTCACAATCTGCTGATGGATTGGACGTGAGCTATATTGTTTCCTAAGACTGCTGTAACAAGTTACCTTAACTAGTTGGCTAAAAACAACAGAAATTTGTTCTTGCACAGTTCTGGAGGCTAGAAATCTAAAATCAAGGTGTCATCAGGGCCTTTCCAGTAGCTCTAATGGAGAATCCCTCCTTCTCTCTTCCAGCTTCTGGTGACTGCAGGTGTTCTTTGGCTAGTGCCAGCATAACTCCACTCTCTGTCTCAGTCTTCTCCCCCATGTCTCTGTGCCTCAAATCTCCCTCTCCTTTCTCTTACAAGCATACCTATCATTGCATTTAGAGCCCACCCTAAATCCAGAATGATCTCATCTCAGGATACTTGAGACTCTTGCAAAGACCCTATCTCCAAATAAGGTCACATTCACAAGTTCAAGGTAGGGATATCTTTTGGGGGACTACCACTCAGCCTATTACACAGACAATGAGAAACAATGATCAATGAGTTAAGCAAGATTACAAGATGGGCTTTGAAGTTGTAAATCTTGAATTGCATTTACTGTATTTTATGTTTTACTTACTACTGTTCATTTGAACTTCTAAAGAATTTTGTGTGGCACGTATTATTATTCCAGTATTAGAAATATGGAAACTTAAGTTTTGAGAATAGTGTGTAGAGCTGGAATTGGAACCCAGAATTCTTAGGCTGTTCCCCAACTGCTTGCCTCCCTTTTGGGTGGGAAGGTAAAAAGATGTGTTCTTAGATGGTAGACAGTGAGAGAAGTCAATAGAACACTATAATGTAGCCTAATGGCAGAACAAATAACTGCTTAGTTTTATTTTATTTTAGGTCATTGCTAACAACTGATCAAGTTTTTCCTTGCAGGAAGTCTGTAATATATAGTAGAATTTATTTTTGAGCTATAATGAGCGACACAGCACTATCATGGAAGTTTACTTTTCTTGCTCAAAAACAAAAGCAAAAACAACTATTTTCTACTTGAGTTGAGGTGTTTTTCTAGTTCAAATCAAGTTTAGTAGGTTTATTCTTAGAAATTCTTAAAATAATCCTTAATGTACATAATTTTAGCATGAATATTCAAACATGTGTCTCCAGGTGGATGGGAGATGAGGCTGAGACCAGACAGCTGCACCATAACCAGGAGCAGAGGCAGGGCTGATTCTGGTATGAGGGATGGTGGGTTCTGCTGAGAGAACAGGCTGGGAGTTATACAAGAAAAACTTCAGCAGATGCACCAAGAGTACTGGCAAAGACAGAGCAGTCAGGGCCCCACACCCATGCCCAACCAAGCAAAGAAGATAAATAAGTTCCCTTGGCAACTAGGAAGGAGGAGAAGAGTTGTCTCAAACATTGCTTGGAATACAGGTATTCTTATAGTAAAAAAAAGTTTTCAATGTTCATCTGAAATTCAAATTTAGGAGGCAAGTAAGCTGAGACTTAGAGTCTGAGAGCCAATGTAGCATAAATTAGGACATTAACTCTGGCACTTAACAACCTGGATTGGAATCTTGGCTCTAGCACCTGCTTAGTCAACAGCTATAACCTTAGGCATATCACTTAAATACAGTTTCTCCATTTCTTCACCTATAAAGTGGGACAAATACTCATATTAATACCTACCTCATAGTTTTTTATGTGAAGATTAAATGGCCTAATGTGTGTAATATACTTAGAACAATACCTAACTCACAGTGTCAGCTCTTACTGAGTTTCAGATTATCTAAATATTCATCTGACATTAACTGTTTTAAACTGAAATATTTTTATTTAGTTGAGTCTGAATTGTAATTTCCAAATCAAGCTTTTGTTTTCTTGTTTGTTTGCTTTCAACTAAGGCAAATTTATAGACTATATATAAATAAAGAGAATTCTAGACTATATTTAGGGTGACTTTACCTCTCAATTTGTCTGGGACACCCAGACTTTGAGGATATTGTCCCAGCATAATTGTTAAAAGTACCCACCTCTTATTCTCAAAAGTATTTCAATTTGGACAACAGATCTATGGCTATCCTACTTACAGAGATATTAAGAAGTTACTCTTTTTGGCTGAGTATGGCAGCTCATGTCTGTAATCCCAGCACTGTGGGAGGCTGAGGCAGGAGGATTGCTTGAGCCCAGGAGTTCAAGGTTACAGTGAGCTATGATCATGCCACTGCACTCCAGCCTGAGCAACACAATGAGACCCTGTCTCTTAAAGATAAAAAAAAAATTCATAGTGTACTCACTCATGTAAGAATTTGAAAGTAGTCAGATTCTAAACACAAAGTTATTACCAACAAAGTAGCTTATAAATGAATAGAGAATATAAGCAAGTAAAACCAACAATAATAGAATGTGGAAAGGTTTTTCAGTTTGGAGTTTGTTTTGTTTTTTGAGACAAGGTCCCACTTTGTTGGCCAACCTGGTTTCCAACTCCTGGGCTCAAGTGATCCTCCTGCCTCACCCTCCCAATAACTGGGATTACAGGTTCAGCAACCGTGCCTGGCTTGAAAAGGTTTTATGGTAGAATAAAACTTAGAGCTGGTCCTTGAAAAATGAGGAGTACCTATTAGCAGAATGTGGAAATGGAAAAATGCATTTCAAATAAAGAGATTGATGGGAGCAAAGGTGCGTGGTTTCAGGCTTGCGTAGGGCAGGCTTGCAGCTGGTGCCGAGGGAAGATGGTGCAGAAGGCAGAAAAAGCAGAAGTGTCTAGAAAGCAAGGGTAAGCTGAATTTTTAAGATTAACCACCTGGGCATTGAGAAGTAGAATGCTTTTGTTAATACATATTTTAGAAAGAGTAGTTAGTTCTTCTTTAAAGACAATTAAAATTGACTCTAGTAATGATTATTTGTTCGGGGCCAAACGGCAAGTATTGAATTTTTTACACTCTAACCTACCTGTGCAAAAAGAGTAATTTTTAAAAAATTTTTTTATTTTTTATTTATGTAAGATATAGGGTCTCACTCTTGCCCAGGCCGGAGTACAGTGGAGCGTGTAATCATAGCTCACTGAAACCTCAAACTCTTGGGCTCAAGTGACTCTTCTACCTCAGCCTCCTGTGTAGCTAGGGCTATAGGTGTATGACACAATGCCTGGCTGATTTTTTGTAGAGAGAGGATCTCACTATGTTGCCCAGTCTGGTCTCAAATTCCTGGTCTCAAGTGATTCTGCTGCCTCAGCCTCCAAAAGTACTAGGATTACAGGTGTGAACCACTGCACCGAGCCTCATTTTTTAAATTGAGTTGAATTTCTTGTTAAGATTCATGTGCAGTACACACATTGCAAAAAGTCCTCATAATCATCTCCTCTTTTTCTTTCCCAAATATCAGTTCACTAAAAATATTTTTGTAGGAGACAGAATATATTTATTTTCATTTGAATAAGAAACCATATTACAAAATTAATTCTCTGGCCAAGGAAACACTGTTAATATGCAATAATACATTGCAAAGTATTCTAAATTTTTTCCCGATTTTAGTGTTTTTACCAAGTTAAAAGTCTGTATAACTTCAACCAGTAGTTCCCAATGTGTGATAATCCCTAAATATTTCTATTTGCAGTAGTGTCTCTCAAGACTTTCAATTTGCAGATGTTCCACTTTCCCCCTATAATATTATGTCGTAGTTTAGAAAATAGAAGGAAACTTAACACAATTGTTCCTACATGCATGTTCATTTTCAGAAAATGTTTAAAGCTCAGCACGTGTCTCAGTTCTCTTGGCAATTCAGCATTACTCTAAGGCTTAGATGTGAAGTTTTGGGAAGAGAGCCTGTGATGTGAATGGGTCCAATTCACATAACTTACCAACGGACCCAACTGCATGGGAACAGCCACTCGGTGTCCTCCCACTTCCTGCCTCACAGAAATGCTTCTAAGCACTTCAGCCGGGTTTGGTGGAAAACATACTAGATTCCATAGCTAGTGCTGCCTCTGCCACTAACTAACAATGCGAGTCTTCTCTGAGGGTTGCCTTCCCTGATCTTTAATTTCCACCCCTGACAAGTGAGGGATGGTGAAATAACTTCTTAGTAGCTGTTAATTATGGTTATCTTCCTAACAAGACAAGAAAAGAAAATAAGACCTTAACATAGATGAAAAATTCTAGATGAAATGTTAAAAAATGGAATTGAGAGGTTGATGGTGATGATGGTATACATTGTGACTAAGTAGGATTTTTTTTCTAGGAATATAAGGGTGGTTTTCTTTTTTTTCTTTTTTTTTTTCTTTTTTTGAGACAGAGTCTCACTTTGTTGCCCAGGGATCAGCCTAGCTCACAGCAACCTCAAACTCCTGGGCTCAAGTGATCCTCCTGCCTCAGCCTCCCGAGTAGCTGGGACTACAAGCATGCGCCACCGTGCCCGGCTAATTTTTTCTATATATATATTATTTGGCCAATTAATTTCTTTCTATTTATAGTAGAGACGGGGTCTCGCTCTTGCTCAGGCTGGTTTCGAACTCCTGACCTCGAGCAATCTGCCCACCTCAGCCTCCCAGAGTGCTAGGATTATAGGCATGAGCCACCACGCCCGGCCATAAGGGTGGTTTTCTACTTCAGAAGAATGTATTGGTGATTTAATAAATTTAAAAAGAAAAGGAATCTGATAATATCAATAAATGGAGGAAAAAAGCATTTGATAAAATTTAACTCTCATTCATATTAACTCTTAGTAAACTAGAAATAGAATGAATTTTTAACCTGATATGGACATCAAAAAATAATACACATGATGCTTAGTAATGAGATAGAAACATTTTATTTAAAGTCAGTAATAATGTAAAAAGAGATAATTTTTTTAACATGGAAAAAACAAAACTATCTTATTTGTAGTAAAAACTCTCATTATTAGAATGATCCAGAACTTAGTACTGCACTTTTCCCAGTGTCCAGTGATTTGCAGTCCATGGTTTTAAACAACATCCATATTCTGATAGCTCCCATGTTATGTGCAATGATAACTTCTCTCCTCAACTTTACACTGTTTCATAGCTTCACTTTGGTGTCTAATCAGGAGGCGAATTAAAACTCTTGATGTTTCCCCCAAATAACCTGCTTCTCTTGCACTCTTCCTACTCAGTAAATGGTACCTCTGCCTTTCCAATTGCCCTGGTTAAAAAAAAAAAAAAAAAAACACCTTGGATCAAAAAGTCATACTGACAGGATGTGGTCTTGATAGGATGCAATGAAAATGGTACTTTACCTTTGTGATATACCTCCCCCAAACCCATAATCTCAGTGTAATCATGCGAATACAGGGATATTCTGCAGCATATCTGACCGATATTCCTCAATACTGTCAAGGTCATCAAAAGCAAGGGAAGTCTGAGAAACTGTCAAAGCCAAGAGGAACCTAAGGAAACAATGAAGACTAAAAGTAATATGTTATGGCCACAAATAAAGACCATGGAAATGAGAATAAGAAAAGGCTATGTATTCAGAGATTGCTATAACAAGGGGGTCAGCCACCATCACTTGGGTCTGGCCGAGACCCAGAGGAGTGGGAAAGCTTTGTGGTGGAGAAAAGGCAGGCTTCTGATTGGAGGCTGTTGGCACAAGCAAGTTGCAGGCAGGCTGACTAGAAGCTGGGCATCCTATGTAATAGGGTGGGGGTGCATGTCGGCTCTCTTAGTTGGTCCTAAGTTGGAAGCTGGGGCAAAAATTAGGGAGAGTGTCCATTATTAAGCAAGTTGTGGCTGTTTGGGACCAATTGCTCTGGGGCTTGTTGTTTGGCTTCTTGAACTGGGTGCTGCAAGTTGTGCGTCAGAGTTCTGTTTTTATACATGGTCTGGCCATTATCCACTTGTATATTCATTCTCTTTGTCTCCTGCTTGAGATCGTGAAACAGAAAAAGGGCTTTAGGTAAAAACAACTAAGGGATTTGAATAAAAACATGGAATTTAGTTAATGACAATGTGGTAATATTGGTTCATTACTCATAACAAATGTACCATACTAATATATGCTGTTATTAATAGGGAAAGCTGGGTGTGGGGTATATGGGAACTCTCTGAATTATCTTCTTGATTTTCCTATGAATCTAAGAATGTTCTAAAAATAAGGATTTTTTAAATAAAAAATCCATCTTGGAGAACTCCTTGACTGCTCACTTTCTCTTACGCTCCACATCCAGTCCTTCTGCAAATCCTGCAAGCTCCGCCTTGGAAAGAGAGTCAGTGTTTGATCACGCCCCTCCACTCTACTGCGAACACCTGAGCCCTGAGATCATTCTCTCTCACTTGGAAATCTTCACTAGCTTTGTAAGAGCCTACCTGGTTCCACTCCTGCCTCTCCACAGCACCTGTCCACAGAGCTTTACCACGGTCTACAAGGCCCGCATGCCCCAACCCCTGGGCCGTCTCTGCCCTCCCGTCCCTCTGCCCTGCTCCCAGGCGCTCTGCTCCACCGTGCTGGCCTCCTGCTCTGGCTCAGACCTGGGAAGAAATTACTCCCAGGGTCTGAGACACAACCTGGGCCCTCCGCATCTGCTCCCTCTTGCCGAATGGTCACCTGCTTCCTCACGTCTTTCAAGTCCCAGAGAGGCCTTCCCTGAACACCCTGCTTCATTTTTCTCCATAACACTGAGCACTTCCTGACATTACAATATCAATCCATTTGTTTTCTGTTCGTCTCCCATAAATATAAGCTTCGTGAGCTCACGGGCAACATTTTCTATTTTTTTCATCACTGTATCCCCAATATTAGTCCCAAATACTTAGTAGGAAATCAGCCAATCTTTGTTAAATAAATATAAGTAGGTAAATGACTGTACTGAGGATCATGGAGTTCTATCAGCGTTCTGCAGTTGATGGTGTGCAAAGCACTCTTATTCTTTTCCAAAAGGCTCATAATTTCAATTCCATCATATCAAAAATATTATTGCAGAGGTAATTTAGTTCTTCATTTCCTTCATATGCATAAAATTCATCTTACTTAGTGTCAGTCAATTAAACTTGGCCTCAGAAATATGATCCGAGATGAGAGTTAAGATTCCTTACATAATTTATTTGCTTAGGCATGTGGCATCGTCCGTGACTTAAATGTCTAGATATTACAATTCCTGGAAATATTTCAAACTATTCACACAACCAACGTTTATTGAATAGCGCACTATGCTAGAATCCACAGAGCAGAAATAACAGGTAATAATTTCTTCCCTAAAGGAGATCACAGACAATGGAAAAGAAATGTACCCAAAGCACAGTCATGCAAGAATTAAAAAAATGCCAAGTTCGAATACTCCGTATTTGAAAAAGGAAAATATTGAGCACTCTCTGGCCAGAGCCCTGACCTATGAATAAATAACTGCTAGAACCAGTTGTAAACCTGCCTCAATGGATCAAAGACAACTCACTTTACCCATGCTTTAGAAACCAGCCAGTAAGTGACAACTTTATGCTTCAGTGACAGTCTCACTCCAGCAGCCAGCAGCTTTGCCAGTGTGCAGACTTGCAGTTGCACGTGGCCTCACTCTCAGGAGAAAGTGGTCAATGCTCTGCTGCCACCGCCTTGAAATTCCTAATTTTGATCAAGGAACTCCACATTTCATTTTGTATTGGGTCCCCCGAATTAGGTAGCTGATCCTGCAAACCCTCTCAACGTTAGCTGTCCCTGAATTCCACACTTCCTTCCATATAAGTCAGCTGTTTGCTTTTTTTTCTGAGACTGGATCCTACAAGCACAACTCTCCCTTGCTTAGCAAGCATAAATTCAGCTGTTCATTTCAAACGCTAAATATTTTTAAAAGGTATTTTTGTAGGCCCTATATGGACACAGCGCAGAATTCAAAGGAACAGAAAAGTTCCTTGGACAAGTTTCTCTCACAAGCCCGCTCTGCAGGCTCATGGCTTCCTCGTCGAGCCAGCACTGCCCTGTGTCTCAGAACCATGCTTTTCCCGTGCTTTTTACACAACTGGAAACACACCAGACATATTACATACATACATTGTCTTATATTGCACCTTTGTATTTGGGGTTAGGGGTGTTCGTGAATGTGTATATATGTGTCTATATGTACATATACATTGGAGTTCATTCCACATCACTATTTTAGAGCTATTCCATTTATGAGCGGCGATATATTCTTCCATTGAATAGATTAGATTACCAATTATTTTTTAACTTATATCAATTTCTGAACATTTAATTCATTCCAATCTTTTGCTAATACTAGCAATGCTATATTTATTCTACTTATATACATGTCATTTTATACACGTGCAAGTGTATCTGTAGAATAAGTTCTCAAAAGTAAAGTTAGTTGATCAGATGGTATAGATATTGCCACACTGCTGTTCTTTGAAGATGTACCAGTTTATCCTCTCACCAGTGAAGTATGAGTGCCTGCTTTCCTATTTCTTCTCCAACTGCAGCTGTTTATTATCAAATATTATCAAATATTTGAGTCTTTGCTGATTTTCAGGTGGAAAAGGAGTCTCTTTGTATTTGTCTTATGAATAGTGAGATTATTTTATATGTTTAAGGGTTATTTGCATTTACTTTCCTGTGATCTCTATCTTATATTATTGATTTTTAAAATTTAGTTTATAGGAGACCTTTACACAATAAAAAACTTAAACCTATATATGTGATGCATGTTGCAAATATTTTGCCATCTTTGCAATTTAAATTTTGACTTTGTGGGATTGTGTGTGTGTTGCCATTTTGAAATTTTTTATTTTTCTGGAGTCAAATTTATGAGACCTTTATAGTCCGCTCATCTATATTAAAAGAAAACTCACATGACATTTTAATGGGAATCCCATTAAATACATAGATTTCATTAGAGAGAGTTGACATCTTTATAATACTAAACCTTCTTATTCAAGACTTTTATAGCATTTAATTTTTTAAAAACATAGATCTTAAATATTTTTATAAGATTTTCTTAGGTATCCTATCTTTTTTCTTTCTCGATAGAGATTTTTCTTCTACTGCATTTTCTAACTGATTATTGCTTGTACATAGGAAGGTTATTTATTTCATCATATTGATTTTGTAACTAGTGACCTTATGGAACTGGCTTTTTCCCAATTGATTTGCTTTTATTTACTCATCCTTTACAATATTTACATTTCTTATTTATTTCTAACAACAAATTCTTTAAAATTAAGGTTTTATTTGTAGCCTAAAATATAGTCATTTAACTCCAATGTTTTATGAGTGTGTGAAAAGAATGTGAAGTCACAGAATATAATTCCATGCAAAGCAATTAGACCTACCTTATTGCTTATAGTATGTATGTATTCTTTACAAACTTTTTTTTATTTACTTAATGTATGATGAACTAATATATGGCAATTAAAGTCTCCTGTACCTAATGTGTTTCTGTTTCATTTGTGTTTCCTATAATTTTTGCTTTAAGATGTGGAATCAAGGTTATTTGATTCTATATATTCATAATGATGAGATCATTGAAGTGGATTGTACCCCTTATTTGTTTTCTTCCCATTTATCTCATAGGCCTTTGTTCATCCTTTAATTTTTCATTTTTATGAGTTATTTGTTATTTTATCTTAGGTATATCTCTATAATTTGAAAATACAATTATATTTTGCTTTATGATTCAGTTTGAGACTTTTTTTCCAATGAGAAGTTAATCAACTTACCTTTATATAACAAATATTTTTACTTTTTATGATATATCTCATATTATTATATATTTTTGATATATTTCATATTATGCTTTGGTTATATTAATTTTTTCATCTTGTATAATTTTTCACTATATCATATATAATGTTTTGTATATGTGTATATTGTCTGGTTATTTGAAGAGTTCGTGTTTTTATTCTAATGGTGATCTTTATAACTACTACTTTATGTAAAATATTTGACTCTCTCTATAGCATCCATTGACTCCCTGCTATAAGGAAAGGTGAAATGAGTATATGCCCATGATCTTTCCTGAGTGATACCATCCAACTATAGTTGATTTTATATTTTTGGTAGTATCTACCTTTATATTTTTATTAATAAATCAAACACCTGTGTTCCTTGATTTACAGGCTTAATATGATTCCCAAGACCCTTCCTAGCCTTCCGGTCTGCATCTCCAATCTTACCTTCTTATACCTAAACTGAGGGGCAAAATCAAAGTCTAAGACAAACCAGAAACTGTCACTGCAGCAGACAATCTGAGCAGGGCAAATGCAAGAATCAGGGGCTCTGGGCAAATCTGGGATCTATCTTTTCAGAAATTTGTGCAAAGAGGAGCAAGGAGGTATTATAGGAAGAAATGATTTTTCAATTATGTTTGGAGGAGCAAAATAAAATAGACTTTGCTTTTGAGAATATTCATGGACATGAAATACTCTATGGAGTGTGTGAAGTTGGAACCTATGAAGAGGGGTCAGTGAAGCAAAGTTTGAAAGGTTATGAATGTGGCATTTCTGCTGCTACTGTCTAATGACGGGTGCTTCCTGTTGCAAAGCTAAATATAGTACTTGTGGATTGAGAGGTAATATGGACCGCCTTCTTCATTTATGAATATCAGAACCCTTCTACCTGAATATGGGCAAGGTAAAACCCTATATGATTAAGATCATCTCTCAAAAAAAAAAAGCAGTAGACAAGAGTGGTGTCCTCTACTGGAAGGTTTATAGACTTAAAATAAGTAAGGTGTTAGAACTGATTATACTCCCACTGCAGAAAGCAATAGTGCTTGTGGGAAAGAAAAGAAAAATTCCTTGCATATTAATCACCAACACTGGTTTTTGGCTAGAAAAGCAAATCAGGCAGCCAAAGACGTAAGAAGATAAAACTGAAATATTAGGAGTCATTGTTCTGGTTTTCAGATCTGACAAAATGTGGACAACTGTTGGCACTACTCCTGCCAGATACTCCAATGATCTGGTTTTGTCATCAGATTTCATTCCTCCTTAAAGAAGAAACTTTAAAGATCAGTAAAAAGTCCTACTTGTACAAATTGTGAACTTTGCATCTTGCATTTACAAAAATCTTAGCAGATACTGAATTTTTCCCTAAAAATCCTTCTCACTGATGTTTTTAATTTTGAAGGGATACCAGGGATATGAATTTGTCCAGAGTGCTTAACATAATACCTTGACTATAGTAAGCAGTTAGCATTTTTAAAAGTTAAAACATTTAAAAAATGAAAATTTGCATCTATGTTATCCTTGGAAGAACAATCACCAAATCAAAACTTCATTTGCACTATAATGTTATTATGATCATCAAATTCAAATTTTACAAAACACCATGTGAATTTAATTTCAGCAGTAGAAAAGAGGAAAAATAATTTTCAAAAGAGAAAAATTACTGGTTGTTTCATGAGAGTCTGAATGCAGATTCAATTCCTGTATGCTTGTTTTGTTGAAGGTGAGGCAGGGTTGAAGGTTAGCAGGAAATTAACAAGCTGGGATTGGGCTGACCCAAGGAAACCGGGATACGCTGTGATGAACCCATGGTTTGCTGGGAAGCTCAGGAGTGAAGCACCAGCTTTGCTGAAGCTACAGTCTTCTAAATTGTTAGCTAGCTGTAAGAAATGTAGCTGCCATACCATACAATTTACCATTTAAAGTCTACAACTCAATGGCTTTAGGGTATTTGCCAAGTTGTGCATCCATCACCATAATCAATTTTAGAACCTTTCCATTACCCCTAAAAGGAATCCCGATGCTCTGTAGTCACCACCCACTTACGCCCTACCTGACCACACCACCAGTAGCAGGAAACCATTAACCTACCTCTGTCTCCACAGATTTGTCTGTCCTATATGCCTATTTTTCATGAATAAAATCATACAATATAGGATCCTTTGTGATTAACTTCTTTCATTTCACATGTTTTTAAGGTTTATTTATGTATTTGTACTTCGTGCATTTTTATTGCTGAAAAATATTCCATTGTATGGATCAAACACATTTTATTCATCCATTCATCAGTTGATGCACATTTGGGTTGTTTCTACTTTTTGGCTGTTATGAATAATGCTGTCATGACAATTCATGTACAAGTTTTTGTGTGGACATGGGTTTTTATTTCTCTTGTGTATATACATAAGAGTGGAATTGCTGGCTGTTGAGCAACTGCCAGGCCATTCTTGTAAGTGGCTATACTGTTTTACATTCCCACTAGCAGTATGAGAGTTCCAATCACTCCACATCCTTGTCAACACTTGTTATTATCTGTTTATAGTATTCCCTCATAACCCTTTTATTTCCATAAGGTAATGTTCCCTCTTTCATTTCTGATTTTAATAAACTATGTCTCCTCTTCATTTCTTGATCAGTTTAGCTAAAAGTCTGTCAATTTTGTCTATCCTTTCAAAGAACCAACTTCTGCTTTTGATTTTCTTCATTGTTTTTCTAGTCTCTATTCATTAATTTCTGCTTTAAACCTTATCATTTTCTTCCTTGCTTACTTTGTATTTAGTTTGCTCTTTTCTAATGTCTTAAGGTTACACATTAAGTTGTTAATGTGAGATTTTTTCTTTCTTAATACAGCTATAAGTTTTCCTCTAAGTCCTGATTTAGCTATATCCTATAAGTTTTGTTATACTGTATCTTCATTTTTATTCATCTAAAATTATTTTCTAATTTCTCTTGTGATTTCTTTTTTGATCTATTTGCTTATCTTTTTTTGAAGACTGAACTGGTTATTTGATAACCATCAGCCACATGACTACTTAAATTTAAATTAATTAAAATATAATAAAATAAAAAATGTGTTCTTTAGCTGTACTAGCCACATTTCAAGTGATAATTAGCCATATTTGGTGAATGCCTGCCACATCGAACAGTGGACAAAAACATTTCCGCCATTTTACAACATACTGTTGGGCAGCACTGCATAGCATGCTGGGATGGGAAAGAATTCAAGGACAAACTGTCAGCTCACAGTGCACTGTACTCCTCATTTTTAAATGCCACTTAATTTATAAATGTCAATCCAGTTCAACTCCTCATTTGCTTAATATATTCTAAGTCTTACTCATAATAATATCATGATAGGGATCCTTTTTATGCTATGCATGTTGATCTCCTTGTTAGATCATCTCATACATCTTCAACTATACTTTTGCTTTTGCTACTGCTCCTGACAATTTCCTGCTTCATCTTGTCCTATATTATTTAGTAACTATCAAGTGCTAATGTCCATAAAGAAAGAGAAAGCTAGAAGAATTAATAAATGTTGAATGTCTAGTGTATACCAGCCTCTCTCTAGAGCTTCTCATGTGTTAGCTTGCTCAAATTTAAAATAATTCTAGGAGGTAAAATTATTTTTATTTTTTGATCTAAAATGTAAGGGCTGAAGCCTACACAAATTATAAATGGAAGAGCCAGAATTTGAATCTTTGATAGACTCCAACCCTCCCCATCTCTCTCTTTTCTTCTCTCCCCCTCCTTCCCTGTCCTCATTTAATAGACTTTATTTTTTAGAACAGTTTTAGATTTACAGAAAAATTGAGCAGAAAGTACAGAGTTCCTGGAATATGTCTCCCCTAACCACAGTTTCCCATATTATTAACATCTTGCATTTGTGTGGTAAGTTTGTTTTAATTGATGAACTAATATTCATGCATTATTATTAACTGAAGTCCATAGTTTATATTGTTTCACTCTTTGTGTTGTACAGTTCTACAGGTTTTTAAAAATGTATGATTCACCACCATTATAGTATCATACAGAATAGTTTCACTGCCCCCAAATTCCCCTGTACTTTATCTGTTAATTCCTGACTCCCTCACCCCAAACCCCTGTCCACCACTGGTCTTTTCATCGTTTCCATAGTTTCGCCTTTTCCAGAATGTCATATAGCTGGAATTATATATTATGTAGCCTTTTGGACTGTTTTCTTTTACTTAGTAACATGTATTTCAGGTTCCTCCATGTCTTTTTATAACTTGATGGCTCATTTCATCACTAGAAAACAGTCTAATTTATGGATGTACCACAGTTTGCTTATCCCTTCACCCTTGAAGGATGTCTTGGTTGCTTCCAAGTTTGGGAAATTATGAATAAAGCTGCTATAAACATTCATATACAGGTTTTTGTGTGGACATATGTTTTCAACTTATTTGGGCAAATATGATGGTGCATGATTGGTGGATTGTAAATTAAGAGCATGTTTAGCTTTGTAAGAAACTACCAAACTGTCTCCCAAAGTGGCCATGTCATTTTGCATTCCCACCCACCATGAATGAGGGTTCCTGTTGATTCACACCCTCCCAGCATTTGGTGTTGTCACCATTGTGGATTTTAGCCATTCTATAGTTGTGTAGTGATATCTCATTATTGTTTTAACCTGAAATTCCCTAATCCTAATAACATATGATGTTGAACATCTTTTCTTATGCTTATTTGCCATCTATATACTTTCACTGGCAATGTGTCTATTCAGATCTTTTGCCCATTTTTAATTGGGTTGTTTGTTTTCTCATTGCTGAATCTTAAGAGTTAAATTTTTGAGAGATAGATTGTATCTTTTAAGGAATTGGTCTATTTCATCTAGGTTATCAAATTTGTGAGCATAGAATTATTCCTAACGTCTCTTTATTATTCTTTTAATATCCATGAAATCAGTATTGATGACCCTTCTTTCATTTCTGATATTAATAATTTGTATCTTTTCTCTTTTATTCTTAGCCTGGCTAGAGGTTTATCATAATATTGATCTTTTCAAAGAACCAGTTTTTGATTTTATTGATTTTTCCTATTGATTTTCCATTTTAAATTCCATTGATTTATGCTCTGATTTTTATTATTTATTATCTTCTGCTTACTTTGTATTCAATTTGCTCTTATTTTTCTCTTTTCTTAAGGTGGAACCTTAGATTATTGATTTTAGATCTTTCTTCTTTTGTAATATACGCATTCAATGCTATAAATTTCCCTTTGAGCAATTCTTCTGCTGTATTTCTCAAATTTTGATAAGCTGTATATATTATTATTTTTATTGAGTTCAACATATTTTTAATGTCCCTTGGGACCTCTTTAACCCTGTGTTATTTAGAAGTGTATTGTTTAATCTCAAGCACTTTGAGATTTTCTAGATATCTTTCTGTTATTAATTTCTAGCTTAATTCCATTGTGGTCTAAGAGTATACTTTTATGATTTCTATTCTTTTAAATTTGTTAGGGTGCATTTTGTGGCCCAGAGTGTAGTCTGTGTTGGTAAATATTCCATGTTAGCTTGAGAAAAATCTATATTCTGCTGTTGTTGAAGTATTCTATAAACATCAATTAGATTCAGTTGATTGATGGAGATGTTCCGTTCAGCTATGTCCTTAATGATTTTCTGCTTGCTGGATCTGCCAATTACTGATAGAGGGATGTTGAAGTCTCCAATTATAATAGAATATTCATTTATTTCTCCTTGCAGTTCTGTCAATTTTGGGCTCATGCATTTCGATGTTGCATTGGCTAGATGCATACACATTAAGGAGGATTATTGTGTCTTCTTGGACATATGACCCCTTTATTATTAAGTAATATCCCTCTTTATCCCTGATAATCTTTCATGCTCTGAAGCCTGCTTTGTATGACTTTAATATAGCTACTCCAGCTTTTTTCTGATTAGAGTTAGCATGACATATCTTTCTCCATCCCTTTACTTTTAATCTATCTGTGCCTTTATATTTAAAGTAGGTTTCTTGTAGACAACATACAATTGGGCCTTGTTTTTATCCACTATGATACTCTTTTAAGTGGTATATATAGACAATGTTGTTTAATGTGATTATTAATACAGTTGAATTAAAATCTACCATAATTGTCACTGTTTGCTATTTATTGCCTTTGTTTCTTTTTTGTCTTCTACTCTTTGTCTTCTGTGATTTTAGTTGAACATTTTATATGATTCCATTTTCTCTCCTGGCTTAGCATATAAATTATACTTTTTTTCTAAATTTTTTTAGTGGTTGTCCTAGAGTTAGCAATTTACATTTATAACTAATCCATGTACACTTTCAAATAACACTATACCAATTCACAGTAATGCAAAGTCCCAATTTTTTCCTCACATACCTTATAACATTTCTGTTGTTCATTTCATCGATCTATAAGCTATAATGACTGAATACATTGTTCCTATTATTCATTTGAACAAACTGCTATTTATTAGACCAATTAAGAAAAATATATTTTATTTTACTTTCACTTATTTCTTCTCTAATGCTCTTCCTTTCTTCATATAAATCAGTTATTGACCCAGATCATTTTCCTTTTTTCTAAAGAACTTTTAACAACATTTCATGCTAAGCAGTTCTACTGGATACAAATTCCCCAACTTTTGTTTGTTGAGAAAGTCTTTCTTTCTCCTTTTTTTTTTTTTTTTTTTTTTTTTTTGAGACAGACTCTCACTCTGTAACTCAGGCTGGAGTGCAGTGGTGTCATCATAGCTCACAGCAACCTCAAACTCCAAGGCTCAAGGAGATCCTCCTGCCTCAGCCTCCTGAGAGGCTGGGATTATAGGTGCATGCCACTGTGCCTGGCTAATTTTTCTATTTTTAGTAAACCGAGGTTTCACTCTTGCTCAGGCTAGTCTTGAACTTCTGACCTCAGGTGATCCTCCCACCTCAGCCTCCCAGAGTGCTAGGATTGCAGGCATAAGCCACCATGCCTGGCTTCTCCTTCACTTTTGAAAGATAATTTTGCTGGATACAGAATTCTACATTGGTGGTGTTTTTGTTTCAACACTTTATTATTTTGCACCACTCTTCTTGCTTGCATGGTTACTAAAGAAAAACCTGATATAATTTTAATCTTTGCTCCTCTATCAGTAAGGTGGGGCTTCTTTTTCCCCTTAGGCTTTTTTTTTTTTTTTTAACGATTTTCTCTTTATCTTTGATTTTTCTGTGGTTTGAATATGATATGCCTAGGTATAGATTTTTTGGGGTGTGTTTATCTTGCTTTGTGTTCTCTGAGCTTCCTGGATCTGTGATTTAGCATTTCTCATTAATTTTGGGAAAATTCTTAGTCATTACTACTTAAAAATGTTGCATCTGTTCCTTTCTCTTTCTCCTCCTTCTGGTACTCTTATTACTTGTATTTATACTTTTGATAATTGTCTCACAATTCTTGATATTGTGTTCTGTTTTTATTCATTCTTTTTTTCTCTTTACTTTTCAGTTTGGGAAGTTTTTATTGATATATCTTTATTCTCACTGATTCTTTCCTTAGCTATGTCCAATCTACTGATAAGATAAAGAAAGGCATCTCTCCTATTATAGGACTTTTGATTTCTAGCATTTCTGTTTGATCCTTTCTTAGAACTTTCATCTCTCTTTTTACACTACCCATCAGTTCTTGCATGTGGTCCCCTTTTTCTGTTAGAACCTTAGCATATTAATCAGAATTTTTTTATGTTTACTTTTTGTTTACTTAAAATTAATTATTTTTTTCTTTATTTTTATTTCAGCATATTATGGGGGTACAAATGTTTAGGTTACATATATTGCAGAGTTCCTTTAAATTCCCAGTCAGATAATTCCCACATCTATGCCCGATGAGAGTCTGGTTCTGACGCTTACTCTGTCTCTTCAGACTGTTTTTTTCACCTTTTGTCATGCCTTGTAATTTTTTGTTTAAAGCCGAACATGAAATACTGGGTAAAAGAACTGAGGTAAGCAGGCCTTTAGCGTGAGGTTTTACGTCACGTGACTAGGAGTTTGCGTTTACCGTTCGCGGTAGTTGTAGGTGTCAGAGGCAAAGTTTCCTCTATGTCCTTGTTTTTGTCTCCTCTGTTGCCTTTGAATTTCCCTGCAGACTTCTTAAATAAGATCTGAGACTTGCAGTTCTTCCCGTTGCAATTGCAGTTCTTATGTGGGAGCCCTGCTTCGAGTGTGAGGTGAGGGAATCACTCTATAGCCCTACCATTTGGTCTCAGGCTTTGAGTGAGCCTGCGCGCCTGGACTGGACTCGGTCATAAGTTTGTTGTAGTTCCTCAAGCACAAAATGACAGATTAAAGTAAACCATATCAAGAATTTCCTCCAGTGCTATCTAAAGTTTGTAAATATCTTTGTGTCATTTTTGTTAGCATCCACTAGGGGGATAATGTGTTTCTCGTCAGTGATGTAGGTAGAAAGGACGGACATTCCCGCAGCCGCATTTAGCTACACTGTTTTCAGCACCTGAAGGCTCCACCTAAGGGAAAGCCACAATTCGATCACTTCCAAGAATTTTTAGACATCTTTATTGGAGATTTATTACTTAATTGAAGTTGTCTTGTTGTTTCTGGGAATTTCACCTTTTTGACATTAGAGGGAGCTCAAAGCTTAAATTTTTTTTTCCTTTCTGAGCTGTCAGCATTTGATTGGCATTGCCAGCTCTTTATTCCTAAAACCCTGTATTTTCCTAGATTTTCTTTAAGATCAACTGAAATGCAAGAAATTTAACCTCATGTGTCTATCTGATTAAAGAGAATAGATTGATTTTATTGAATTACTCATTTTAATAATATGGAAATATCATATCAGTATCAATAGTATTTAGACAATAGTTTGCTTGTTTTCATTTTAGCCATGCAAAATATAAGAAATTACTTTATAGATTCTCAAAAATTAAAATGAAAAAAATGTATTGTTTTTCTAAAAAGTCACGAAGAATATACATGATCTAATGCAACAAAATCTATAAGCAACATCTGGCATTTGGTAAAACTTAAAATCCTTACTCTATACAGGTAAAATTTTTCCTAGCATAAACACTTATATTCCATTTTAAATTAAGGTTTTGATACATAGGGTGTCTTTGGTAATTTTGCTCTAATTATTTTCTAATTTCATTATCTTTTTGATGTATCACTTATTTAAAATTGTTTTAATCTTTCTAATCATATGAGGATTTAATCTTTTTATTCATTGATTCTAATTTTGTTTCATTGAGACACAAGAGATACAATGGATCTGTATTATGCCAGTCTTTTGATGTGTATTGAGAACCTCTTTTAGAGGTTCAAATTATGGTACAGGTGCGTGTGTATAACAAGATTTTAACTGTGACAGTTTTTGTTTTCTCAATGTTTCAGCAGTCTCACAGCTTGTCAATGTGCATCTTTCCTGGGAGTTCTAAGATAATGTGAGGCTGGTTTTATAAAATAAATCATCACTCATTTCAGTGCTGTATGAGATCAGCCCAGTAAACTGGTTATGGAATGGTAAAAACAAAAAAGTCCAAAAAGAAACACAGTATCTCCCTAAAGAGAAAGATGAAGAGTCATGGCATTTCTCTTCTCTGTCCAGACATGCTAATGATAACCTCATTTTAATCAAAGCAAGGAGCACATCTCTATAGAACCAATCTAAGAGCTATAGACTGATGCTCTCTAGAATTTGGCGACTCAGTAGTTGATACCTGGCTCATGAATAAATATATTCTAAAGGTGAAAGCGTGGCTAAATTAGTCTGCTTAGAAATGGACTGCAAGAGGGAATCAAGATGGCGGACGAGAAACACCGCCAGACAGAGTGTCTCTGCAGAAAAGACAGATTCTAGCAGAAATTAGAAGAAAGAAACAAGAAGACAAGCCTACATTGGACGACGGTCGGAAGGAGGAGTACCTGAGACCACGGGAGACTCCACAGGAAGAGGTCGCGGAGCAGAACTGGAAGCTGAGATCGCTACAGCAGCCTGGAGACCAGCGGGAAGGGTAGGTGAAGCAGTTAACTTTCCCCTCCCCTGCATCTGGGAATGCTGGTGGGCTCCCCAGTGGGTGGAGAGACCTGCGAACACCAGCCCAGAGACAGCCGCTGCCAGCAAGCAGTAACCCTGTAGCAGACACGGCACCAGGCTCCCAACTCCCTCCTGGCACCTCCATGTGCACAGACCCCAGCAGCACAGCAGGAGCCATATTGCCGCCTCCTCCCCTCCCCCGACCCTACCCGCGGCTGCCCAGAGAGACAATATAGCCACCAGCTGGAGGCACCTACAGGGAACGTGACCTTCCCTTTTTGGACCCTATAGCTGACTAAGGGGAACTCAGACAGTGAGCTCCCTACCCGCCAGCCCTCCGAGGTGCTGCTAGCACAGTGATCCCAGGAGAATGGGGCAGACCCTGAGGCTGAGAGACACAGACCCAGCTTGGGCTCCCTGTGGGTGAATTGGGACTGGCACTCCTCTCCCTGGTGGGGATACAGTTTGAACTCTGGGGCCCAGAGGTCAGACCTGCAGACCAGATCCCGTGCACCGAGGTCTCGCATTGCCCAGAGCACAGAAGGGATGTACGGGAATAGCCTACTGAGGTGTGTGTGCCTTCAGGGGCAGATCAGCATCCTAGAGGGCAACCCTCCTCACAAAAGGAGGCCGTGTGCCCAGCCCAGATGGCGTTCCTGCGCAGGGAACCTCCCCGCTGGCATCACAGTCCAGGGAGGCCTGGTGGCGTGTGGTCTGGCCTGCTGGCAGAGGCCCAGGAGTAGCCTCGGACTTGGGGACAGTGGAAAGAAGCAAGACCCACTCCAGAATGCGGGTCTCAGACAGCCCCACCCCACACGTAGACTTTCTGGCTGAGTGGGGCCATTCCAGCCCCTCCCTGGCAACTTTTCCTGGAAGCAGAGAACAGAACTTTGACCCCTGCTCACGGCATTGGTGGGGCCTGAGGGCAGGCTTACCCAACCCAGCTCTGCCCAGACTCTCTCCTACACCAGCCCTCACTGAGGGGCAGAAAAGGACACACCTGGAAGTCCCAGGGCCCCACCGACCAACTGAGGCACTAGAGTGCTTCTCTACAGGATCAAGAGCTGATAACAGGACACAAAAACAACAGCGAAGCCTGTTCCCCCAAGCAAGCGCCACCTACTGACAGGGACGGCATCCTGCACAGCCTTTTCACGGCACCTACTGACTCATTATACAGGGAGTGGTTGAATCTCACCCACAGACACCACCTACCGGCTCACATAAACAAGGTGAGTTAATACCCAAACGAAACCTAAAGGAAGAAAACAACAACTGATCAACATGGGAAGAAATCAGCGAAGGAATTCCAGAAATATGAAGAACCAAATGGAAAACACATCCCCAAAGAGGAGCACAAGCCCCCTAGAAACAGACACCAACCAAAATAAGACAACCAAAATGACAGAAGAGTAATTTCAAATGTGGATCAACAGAAAATTCAACAACCTACAAGAATAACTCAATAACCAACACAAAGAAACCACAAAAAGCCTGCAGGATCTGGAACAAAAGTTCACTAAAGAAATCGACACAATGAAGAAAAGTTTAACCGAACTCCTGGAAATGAAGAATCAATTCAGGGAACTACAAAATACAGTGGAAAGTCTCAAGAACAAGGTAGATCAAACAGAAGAAAGAATCTTGGAGATTGAAGATAACACCCTCCAATTAAATAAATCAGTCACAGAGATAGAGCAGAGAAACAAGAGAAAAGAGCAAAGCCTACAAGAGATGTGGGATTATGTGAAGAAACCTAATGTGAGGGTCATAGGGTTACCAGAAGGGGAAGAAGATAACACTCAAGGGTTTGACAAGCTATTTGAAGATATAATAAAGGAAAATTTCCCAGGCCTTGCTCAAAATCTTGATATACAAGTTCAAGAAGCTCAGAGGACCCCTGGGAGATTCAATGCAAAGAGGAAGACGTCATGACATGCAGTCATCAGACTGACCAAAATATCAACTAAAGAGGCCCTTCTAAGAACTGTAAGATGAAAGAAGCAATTGACATACAAGGGAAAGCCAATTCGAATAATACCAGACTTCTCTACTGAGACTTTACAAGCAAGGAGAGACTAGGACCCCATTCTTACTCTTCTGAAACAAAACAATGCCCTGCCTAGAATCTTATTCCCTGAAAAACTAAGCTTCATATATGAAGGAGAAATAAAGGCATTCTCAGATAAGCAAAGTCTCAGAGAATTCATCAAGACAAGACCAGCCCTTCAAGAAGTACTCAAGACAGTGTTATGCACGGAACACCATAATAAAAACTCATGAATATAAAAACAACCAAAACCCAAAGATTAAAGGGCAGATAATACAATGGCTCAAGAGAGAAATCAAAGTAACAACATCCAAACCTACAGAATGAACAGTAATCTAACTTACCTATCAATTCTCTCAATAAATGTGAATGGCTTAAACTCTCCACTCAAGAGACATAGGCTGCCCATAATATACCAAAATAAAAAAAATAATTAAAAAAAAAAAAAAAAGAGACATAGGCTGGCTGAATGGATAAGAAAATACAGGCCAAGTATATGCTGTCTTCAGGAAACACATCTAACCTACAAGGATGCATATAGACTAAAAGTAAAAGGGTGGAGATCAGTATTCCAGGCAAGTGGAAGCCAAAAGAAGGCTGGCGTGGCAGTTTTAATTTCAGACGATTTAGTTTTTAAACCAATAAAAGTAGTCAAAGACAAAGAGGGTCATTATATAATGGTGAAGGGCACACTTCAACAAGAAGAGATAACAATTTTAAATATATATGCACCCAACTTAGGTGCACCCAGATTCATAAAGCAAACCTTACTGGATCTAAGCAAATGGATTAATAGCAACTCCATAATCACCGGAGATTTCAACACCCCACTGACGGCATGAGACAGATCCTCTAAACAGAAAATTAATAAAGAAATAATGGACTTAAACAAAACTCTAGAACAGTTGGTTCAGACTGACATTTACAGGTCATTCTACCCAAAATCCACTGAATATACATTCTTCTCACCAGCTCACGGGACATTCTCAATGATTGACCATATCCTAGGACACAAAGTAAATCTCAAGAAATTTAAAAAAATAGAAATCATACCATATATCTTCTCAGATCACAGTGGAATAAAAGTAGAAATCAACCCTAACAGAAACTCACATTTCTACATAAAAACGTGGAAATTAAACAACCTCCTACTAAATGATTACTTCATAAATGAGGAAATCAAGATGGAAATAAAAAAATTCTATGAACAAAATGACAATGGAGAGACAAGTTATCAAATCCTCTGGGACACAACTAAAGCAGTTCTGAGAGGAAAGTTTATCTCCATAAATGCCTATAACCAAAAGACAAGAAGATCACAAATAGACAATCTAATGAAACAACTCAAAGAGCTGGAAAAAGAAGAACAGGCCTACCCCAAACCCAGCAGAAGAAGTGAAATCAACAAGATCGAATCAGAACTAAACAAAATTGAAAACAGGGAAGCTCTTCAGGAGATTAATAAAACAAAAAGTTGGTTCTTTGAAAAAATAAACAAAATTGACATGCCACTGGCTAAGCTAACGAAAAGCAGAAAAGAGAAATCTCTAATAAGCTCCATCAGGAACAAAAAAGGAGACATCACAACTGATCCCAAAGAGATACAAGATATAATTTATGAGTACTACAAAAATCTTTATTCACACAAACTGGAAAATGTGGAGGAAATGGACAAACTTCTAGAAACACACAGCCTCCCTAGGCTAAACCAGGAAGAAATAGATTCCCTGAACAGACCAATATCAACAGCTGAAATAGAAACAGCAATTAAAAATCTCCCTAAAAAGAAAAGTCCTGGTCCAGATGGCTTCACACCCGAATTTTACCATACTTACAAAGAAGAACTAGTACCTATCTTGCAGAAACTATTCCACAACATCAAAAAGAACAGAAACCTCCCTGACAACTTTTATGAAGCGAATATTACTCTGATACCAAAACCAGGAAAGGATGCAACAAAAAAAGAAAACTACAGACCAATATCCCTAATGAATATAGATACAAAAATTTTCAACAAAATCTTAGCTAACCGAATCCAGATGCTTATCAAAAAAATAATCCATCACGACCAAGTGGGCTTCATCCCAGGGATGCAGGGATGGTTCAACATACGTAAATCTATAAATGCAATTCACCACATAAACAGAAGCAAAAACAAAGACCGCATGTTTCTTTCAATAGATGCAGAAAAAGCTTTTGACAAAATTCAACACCCTTTCATGACACGAACACTTAAGAAAATAGGCATAGAAGGGACATACCTAAAAATGATACAAGCCATGTATGACAGACCCATAGCCAACATCATACTGAATGGGGAAAAATTGAAAGCATTCCCACTTAGAACTAGAACCAGACAAGGCTGCCCACTATCTCCACTTCTATTCAACATAGTGCTGGAAGTCCTGGCTACAGCAGTCAGACAGAGTGCTGGAAGTCCTGGCTACAGCAATCAGACAGGAAAGTGGAATTAAAAGTATCCAAATAGGGGCAGAAGAGATCAAACTTTCACTGTTTGCTGATGATATGATATTATATTTAGAAAACCCCAAAGATTCAACCAAGAAACACCTGGAACTGATAAATAAATTTAGTAAAGTTCAGGATACAAAATCAATACACAGAAATCAGAGGCATTCATATACACCAACAACGATCTAATTGAGAACCAAATCAAAGACTCAATTCCCTTCACAATAGCAACAAAGAAATTAAAGTACCTAAGAATGTATTTAACCAAGGAGGTAAAAGACCTCTACAGGGAGAACTATGAAACACTGAGGAAGGAAATAGCAGACGATGTAAACAGATGGAAATCCATTCCATGCTCATGGATTGGCAGACTCAACATCATTAAAATGTCTATACTACCCAAACTGATCTACAGATTCAATGTAATACCTATTAAAATCCCATCAGCATTCTTCATAGACATAGAAAAAATAATTTTACGCTTCGTGTGGAACCAAAGAAGGCCCCGAATATCAAGAGCAATTCTAGACAACAAAAACAAAATGGGATGTATTAATATACCAGGTATCAAACTATACTACAAAGCTGTAGTAATTAAATTAATCTGGTATTGGCACAAAAATAGGAATATTGACTAGTGGAACAGATCTGAGAATTCTGATATAAAACCATCCTCATATAGCCATCTAATCTTTGACAAAGCAGACAAAAACATACGCTGGGGAAAAGAATCCCTTTTCAATAAATGGTGCTGGGAAAATTGGATAGCCACTTGTAGAAGGCTAAAGCAGGACCCACAACTTTCACCTCTCACAAAAATCAACTCACGCTGGATAACAGACTTAAACCTAAGGTATGAAACTATTAGAATTCTAGAGGAAAAAGTTGGAAACACTCTCCTAGACATCGGCCTAGGCAAAAAGTTTATGAAAAAGTCCCCAAAGGCAATCACAGCAGCAACAAAAATAAATAAATGGGACATGATGAAACTACAAAGCTTCTGCACAGCCAAAGAAACAGACATGAAAGTAAACAGACAACCTACAGAATGGGAGAATATTTTTGCATCCTACACATCCGATAAGGGGCTGATAACTAGAATATACTTAGAACTCACGAAAATCAGCAAGAAAAAATCAAATAACCCTATTAAAAAGTGGGCAAAGGGCTAGAACAGAAACTTTTCTAAAGAAGACAGAAGAATGGCCAACAATCATATGAAAAAATGCTCATCATCTCTAATCATCAGGGAAATGCAAATCAAAACCATAATGCGATATCACTTAACTCCAGTGAGAATGGCCTTTATCAAAAAGTCTCCAAATAACAAATGCTGGCGTGAATGCGGAGAGAGAGGAACACTCCTACACTGCTGGTGGGACTGCAAACTAGTTCAACCTCTGTGGAAAGTAATATGGAGATACCTTAAAGTGATACAAGTGAATCTACCCTTTGATCCAGCAATCCCATTGCTGGGCATCTACCCAAAAGATCCAATGACACTCTACAAAAAAGACACCTGCACTCGAATGTTCATAGCAGCACAATTCATAATTGCAAGGCTGTGGAAACAGCCCAAGTGCCCATCAATCCAAGAATGGATTAATAAAATGTGATATATGTATACCATGGAGTACTATTCAGCTCTAAGAAACAACGGTGATATAGCACATCTTATATTTTCCTAGTTAGAGCTGGAACCCATACTACTAAGTGAAATATCCCAAGAATGGAAAAACAAGCACCACATATACTCACCAGCAAGCTGGTATTAACTGAGCAGCACTTAAGTGGACATATAGGTACTACAGTAATAGGGTACTGGGCAGAGATGAGGGGGGCGGGTATATACATACATAATAAGTGAGATGTGCACCATCTGGGGGATGGTCATGCTGGAGACTCAGACTTGTGGGGCAGGGGGGAAAGGGCATTTATTGAAACCTTAAAATCTGTACCCCCATAATATGCTGAAATAAAAAAAAGAAAGTAATGGACTGCACTTTAAGTCTGTTAGGGCTAAAATGGATGGATAGTTCTCTCATGATTTAGTGGATACTAGGGAAGGTCACACCACCCTTGAGCATTACTTCGGAGGTGACCACAACAGAAGGTGAACTGCTAGACCATAGCGGCTAAGCTGAGGAGTTGTACGATGTATTCAAAACCAATAATAAGGGGTTTCTATACATTTTTTATAGAAGTGCCTCTTATAAGAAAAAGCCAGAATTTGGGTATGGAATACAAAGCACAGCTTCATACCAGATTGTAACCCTGGGAACCTTGAAAAACTGTTCTCTCCTCAATCTCCCTTTTGTACACTTCCTTCTCTCCCCATTGGCCAAAAGTACATCCAGGAAGTGAAGAAGGGAGTGTACCAAGGAAGTGGAACAGCCAATCACATCTTGTGTCTCACTGTGAGCTTTGGAACTCTGTTAGCTGAGCTGGGGAAAGAGAATTATCTAAAATTGGATAAGAACACAGTTTTTTTATGTGGGACTGCACTTGAGTTTTATTACCTGAAGGTGGCGAGAAGAACTGTAAAATTTGTCAAGATTTCATTCAGGAGCAAAGTTCTTAGTTGAAAGATTAGTTGGCTTCTCCTTGCACTTTACACAACCAGCTTGATATTGATAGTTCAATACACCCATATATAAAGGTACAAACAAGTATATTTATATCTTAATCTATATCTATACTTATATCTATATCATGTCTACACATACACACACATTAGCCCAATATTGTTAATTATATTTTTTAAATGTGTGATACTTTTCCCAACTTCTGACATCTTCTACTTTTTCTTGAATTCTTTAAATTTTTCTTTTTATAGTTTGAGACCACACCCTTAGACTCCCATGGATTCAGAATTATGGCTTCCAGGCAAATTGTTTATTATAGCCACATGTAAGAACTTAGTTGTCCCTAACAAGTCTCTTGCCTTACAATTTGTTTTGTTTGACACTAATATAATGACAGCAGCTTTCTTTTGATTAGTGTTTCCTTAGTATATCTTTTTCCATCTTAGAAATTTCTGTCGTTCTGCATCATTATACTTTAAGTATGTCTTTTAAACAGCATAGAACTGGATTTTGTTATTTGTACAATATGAAATTCTTTGTCTTTTATCTGGCAAGTTTAATTCATTCTATTATTATTTATATTTTAGATTTATTTCTGTGATCATACTTGGTGCTTTTATTTCAATGATTTTTTTCTGTGTTTCTTTCTTCCTCTTTTCTTATCGTCGATTATATTAATTTAATTTTCTATATTTTCTTTTTCCCCTTCACTATCTCCCTCCACACACAGATTTTATTTCTATATTTTTTAGACAGACTCAACGAAAAAGTTAATTTTCTTAAAATCATACAAACATTTTCAAAAGTCAAAGCTTTTATGTTTAGGCTTATGATAAAAAGCAGAAATCCCACTCCCCAGAAGCAATCTCTTTCAGCAATCTCTTTTAGCTCTTTCTTCTAATAATTATTTTCATTATCTCTAAAGAGCATTTATGCTGCTTTATAAATTTTTCATTTTAGACACTGTCTACTGACTTACGCCGATGGCTATTATCCTGGGAATTTCTCTTTTCCGTTATCCTCGTATTTCTGTATCATATCTCCTGCTTCCTGGACTTCTTGTTTGTTAGTTTACCAGCTCGTTTTCAGAGAATACATTCTTCTGTAGATTACTAAAAAGCGATACCTGGGAGGTAAGTTCTTCTCAGAACTTGCATATCTGAAAACATATCTATCCTACTCTCACACTTGATGATTGAGGTATGAAGATATGAAATTCTAAAGTAAAAATAATTACCCCTTAGCATCTTATAGGCATTTTCCACTGCTCTATAGCTTCCAACATTTCCTGGTATAAGTGCAATCATTCTCTACGTGATTCTGTGACTTTTCCTGGAAACTCCAAGTTTATCTCTTAATCACTCATGTTCTCATATTTCACAGTGATATGCTATGGTAAGAGACTTTTTGTTTTTGTGTTGATTATGCTGTGCGCTCAGTGGAGAATCTCGGGTATGGGGTTTCATATCCTTTGATTCTCAATTTTTTTTGTATTGTGTATTTCATATTTCCTTTCCTTGATTTTTCTGTCCTCTCTTTCTGAAGCTCCCATTATTTGGATTTTTGAACTCCTAAATGGGCCTTCTAAATTTATTTATCCTTTTTTTCCTCTTTCCCATCAGTTGGTTTTTTGCCATACTTTCTGGAATATTTTTAAATTTTGTATTCTAATTCTTCTATCAAAAATGTTCTTTCTACAATCATGTTTTTCACTTCCAAAAGCTCTTTTATATTCTCCAATTTTCAGAGAAAATGTGTTCATATGACATATTGTTGTTCTTATTTCAGTAATGTAATAACTTTTATCTTTTTGGAATATTAATCATAACTCTATTGGAATTAGTTGCTCCATCTTCCAAATTTCTTTCTTTTTATTTAATTATTTTTATTGTTCTATTTCCTTTCCAAAGGTTTTTCTTTGATATCTAGTGACCATTAACTGTCTATTAATATTTAAGAACAAAATCCTTAAAAACTAACTGGAATTTGTGTGTCAATGGGTGGGGATGTTATCTCCCTTGCTGGCACCCCCATGTGTTAAAAGATCCATAGCTGTTTTATTTTTTTCTCCTGGGCTGGTCGGTTTCATCTTCTTTCTGAAAGTGTCAGCCTGCCTTTCAGCATTCCAAGAGCCAAGAGACAGAAGATTGCTAAGAAGTGAGCTTGCAGACCTTCTCTTAGCTCCTTCTTAATATAGTTTTGCACCTCACCTTTGCTCTTCATTGTTTCCTGTCCTTAACCCCAGAACCTGTCTAGTTCAACTTCTTTGGAGCATAAACTTTCTACTTTATGCTGGGTAAGGGCAGTTACCTTATTTATGGCTTGGTGGAGGTGTTTCAAGGTTCAAACTGGTTTTTATACTCTTTCAATCAGTCCTCCTATTTTACAATTGGTCCCCTACCCCACCAATCACTACCACCAGCAACCTCAACTTTAGAAATACCTGTTGCCTCCAACTCTTTAGCCCTTCCTGGATTCTGTCTTGTGAGTCAGCTTCACCCATTAAAGGCTCTTACATCTTGAATTTCATTTTTCCCTGCTTTCATACATTCTTCTAGTTTATGTATTTTATGTTGTTGATTTTTTTAAACATATGCTATCCGCTGTCATTTTCTCTTCTATTGTTTTCTTTTTAATGTAGGCTTATTTCTTTCATATTTATTTGCTGTCATTTTAATGGGATTTGGGGAGTAAATAGTGATAAATACATATGTTTAATCTGGCATGTTCATAGGAAATCCTACCTGTACATTTTTAACATGCCTACTTGCCTTAAAAGGGAAAATGTACTCAAATATATCTACCCTCTTCACTTACCAGAGGAGCCCTGGGTCTTACAGGGCAAGGCCTGCTCAGGACAACTGGCTGTGGGAAGCAGACCCTCAGCATGAATGCAGTATGAGATTCAGAACAAAGCAACCAGGCCCATCCACCGATCCAGTACACTCCCCACAGCAGGAGTTCTGAGTGGCACCATTTTATGGCTGCCACAGATTCTTTGTTCAACTGTGTCCAATCTGTGGTTTAACCCTGAAAACTTCAATGACTATATGTTTCATTTCCCCAAATTTCCTTTTGTTCTGCCTCAACTCTGCTTATTATTTTGCTCCAATGTCTTGATTTTCTTTATGGATTCCATTCATTTCTTCTTTCATCTTATTTAATATGAGCATAATTATTTTGTTTTCTCTTTCAGATTTCTTTATTATCTCACATTCTCACATGTGTTACTCTTCTGTTTACTATATTTGCTGATTTACAACCATGGTGTATCATTTCCTTATACATTTTATAATTTTTGTTATGAGCTCATTTTTAATAATAGAAATAATTTTTATTTCTGATAATCCTATGTGGTCTGGGTTGTGGAATTGACATTCCAGAATGGTATTGATTTTAACGATATCTGGTACTTTAGGAATATTACTAGCCTCTGAACAATTTTTATGGCAGAGTTTCATCTTGATGATCATTCTACCAAATAAATTATAGATATTTTTTCTGGAGATGTCTTTCTACTGACTGCTGTGGACATTTGCTACCATCTTGGGTCCTGAAGATTAGTTTTTCTAGCTTCCTTTCATGGACTGAGCAGCCTTTTCTCTCTTTACACATAATTCCATCTCAGATCTTAATGGTGGACGAAAATTTTGACTCCTGTTTCCATGTGGACAGTAAGTCTTCCACTTTTAGGCATATAAGACTTAATTGTGGCCTGATCTCTTACCTCCCGAACACAGCAGCATATGAGCCTCTGCTTTTGCTGCTCTGACTTTCAAGTCACTCTCTTTTTCTGACATCAGGAGGATTGTCCCCTGCTTATCTCCTTTTTCTCTTACAACATCTGCCACATATTTATGTTATTTTAAAATTTTTTTCCAGAATCTTCAAATATTTGTAGCAGGAGAGGGCCCATGTTAGCTGAGTCTACCATATTCTAGGAACCAGAGAAGTTCTACTTTGATTACTTCTTCTACCCCGAATGGTCTTGTGCATCATTTTTACAAGTGTGTGTTCTACTCATCAGTACTCATCTTGGAAGCTCTTTCTCTGGGTCTTGCTTCCCACAAGCTCCCTCAGCCAGAAATAATAATTTCCTTCTCTTAACAATAATACTACATTATTTAATATCTGCCTTATGCCATAGCATGGACCTCTTTTATAATAGCTATTGGATTATCTAGAATTTTCAGGAAAAGGGCATATGTCTGCAGCCAAGCATCTAATGCAGTATTATCTACAAACCCACAGTGTAGTAGGGAAAACACTGCATTAAGTGTCACCTATTAAGTGCCTTAACTTCTTTTCACTTTGCTTATCCACAAAATGAATTATCACACTAACCCTACTTACCTTGCGGAAGGTAAGGTATCTCCCTTGTAGGGAGATAAAATAAAAATCTCCCTATAATTCTGCAAGGTAAGTTTACATGGAAGAGCTTTATTAATTTCAGTAAGTCATACAAACCTAAGATATCTTTAGTCCATATTCCATCAATGTTTATTGAATTAATAAAAAACATTTGAAAGGATATACATTTACTTTTTCATAGAAATGCCATGAAGAACAATTGAAAAGGATGTGACTTGCTTGTTAGTTAAAATGAATCTTCAGAGAAATAAACTTAAATGATGGAAATAGTGAATCTAAATTGTACTTTATATTCTAGCAGAATTCATAAACTGAGGCTATTTCACACCCATACCAAAAAAATTTTCTTGGCATTAAATTTAAAGTAGCACAAAACAAATGAGAAGATGAGTAAGAAAATAATCCTGCTGCCACATCTGATAAGTTATTAGTTCCCATTGGCCAAGCAAGTTTTCTCTTCCCTGCCTCAGCATTTTGATCATGGTATCTGTGAAAGTACTCAACGAAATCAGTTCTGTAAAACTAATATTTTTTCCAGTATGCATAGCTTAATGCTTAAGAACATAGGATCCAGAACTAGTCTGCCCGAGTTTAAAGGCTAGCTCCTCCCTTACTTGTTATATGATGTTGTCGTTGGACAAGTTATTTAACCTTTGTTTTGTCACCTGTAAAATGGGGATCATAATAGTTCTTACCATTAATACTCCTTGTGAGTATTAAATGAGTTAATACATGCAGAGCTTAGAACATTGTCTGGCATGTTGCTAGTAGCTCACAGATCTACATATGCCACTGCCAAGGCACTGGGTGGGGTGTTGGGAATACAACAGGGTTCTTACAGTAGGAAGGCAGGAAACTGATCTTGAGATAACCATTTGTCAGAGAGTGTAGATTAATGGCTGGGTGGGAACAGAAACCAAATAAACTTGGCAAAAACCTTAACATAAATAAACCATTACCTTTGATGCATTTAAGGGAAAATAGATCTAGCTCTTATTACCTGTAGTAATGGAAGGAGCACTGGTGTTGATAATCACAAACAGTTCAATATGAGATTTCTAAATTCACAAACAGGAGATGATCTGAAATTCATTTTCACTTGGCTTTGAAAAGCATGACATTATCATTCAGGGGCCAGTCTGTCTTAGTATGTCTTACTGAAGTCAATGGTAAAATGGTTTTGCATTTATGAAGACAACAGTCCATGGTAGAAGGAAATAGCACACAACTTGGCAAGGGAAAGCCAATACAGATCATGAATTGGTTGCAGAGAACTGACAAAGTATATAATGCAGATAGAAAAAACATGCATTAGTAAAATCTCTCTAATAAAACAGTAATTCAACATCAGTGTAAGACCATTTTTAGTGAGAAAGAAAGAGCCAAAAATCTAAAAACCTATTCTATAATTGTATTAAACTAAATTCTTAATGTTGAATGAAGTTAAAATTTATCTTTATTTTTTTTATTTTTTTTTTTTTTGAGACAGAGTCTCACTTTGTTGCCCAGGCTAGAGTGAGTGCCATGGCGTCAGCCTAGCTCACAGCAACCTCAAACTCCTGGGCTCGAGTGATCCTTCTGCCTCAGCCTCCCAGGTAGCTGGGACTACAGGCATGCGCCACCATGCCCAGCTAATTTTTTTATATATATATCAGTTGGCCAATTAATTCCTTTCTATTTATAGTAGAGACGGGGTCTCGCTCTTGCTCAGGCTGGCTTTGAACTCCTGACCTTAAGCAATCCGCCCGCCTCGGCCTCCCAAGAGCTAGGATTACAGGCGTGAGCCACAGCGCCCGGCCAAAATTTATCTTTATTTAACACAGGGTAGGTTACAATCTTTGTACTGTTGTTATAATACATGTTCTTAGGAGGTAGTTGAAATTAAGACAAAATAATGTTATAATGATTTGGTTTTTTTTTTTTTTTTTTTTGAGACAGAGTCTCACTTTGTTGCCCAGGCTAGAGTGAGTGCCGTGGCGTCAGCCTAGCTCACAGCAACCTCAGACTCCTGGGCTCAAGCGATCCTACTGCCTCAGCCTTCCCAGTAGCTGGGACTACAGGCATGCGCCACCATGCCCGGCTAATTTTTTCTATATATATTAGTTGGCCAATTAATTTCTTTCTATTTATAGTAGAGACAGGGTCTCACTCTTGCTCAGGCTGGTTTCAAATTCCTGACCTCGAGCAATCTGCCCACCTCAGCCTCCCAGAGTGCTAGGATTACAGGCGTGAGCCACTGCGCGTGGCCTCAGTTTGGTTTTTTTAACACCATCTAAATGATATCTGCTATGGAAAGAGGTATAGTTTCATATTAAAATAAAAGCTTTCTAATGTTATGATAGTACGAAAGATCAGTGACAGGATTAAAGTATAGAATAACAAAAAATTACATTATGTTTTAGTTGTCATTTTTATAACCTTCACTTAAGTGAAAAATCTTTTTGGAAATATGGAATGTAATGTTGATATCTAGTCTGGTTTTCATTTAGAAGATTTGTAAATCTCTATTTATCCCAGCTATTTATTTCTCTTTTTCCTTTGGAATTTGTTGCAAACTATTAAATAATAGTGAAAAATTATATGAATTTCCTGCTATAGATATTTTCCAACTTTACGTACTAGAAATTTAAAGGTTTCACCAGGGAACACATGTAACAGTTGAATTCCTATTCATCTTGACTATATAAATTTATAGAATTATTTTAAAATAACAATAGACATAAACTCTAAATTCAGAAAAATAAATCCCTTTGACAATGTTTCTTGGTTATACTAAATATTGATAGATTGCAAGAAAAAAAGTGTAATGAGGTACCCCAAATCCAATCAAGCATCTCTGTCACAGTGCAGGAATGCAATGACATTGGAGCTTAAGTACATTTTAGAATGAAAGGCATCAAAATTCAATATGAGATTTCTGAAACTTTTGAGGGAAATCTGTCAAATAGGGGCCTACTAACGCATACTTTCACTCCAACAATAAGCTATTATGTTTCATACATTTAAACATTCCATTTCTTCTTTTTTCTGCCAGAAGCATGGAATTCTGAGCTCTGGAAGACAATGCACAGAAACCCAAAGATCAATGTGTTTCTAAAGGATTATATTGCTGCCAATGCTTCCCAGACTGTTTATTTATTGTGAGAAACTTAACTCCGTCAAGCTTTTCAGTAATTCACCCCTTTTGTCCATGTCAAGATGAAGTAGTCTCTTGTTTCTAACAATGGACTAATTGATGATCACATCATCAAAGCCACTGGAAGTGCACAAAGCAAGGAGGCACATCACGCTGTGCAAATGGCCTTCAGCTTGACTGCCATGGCATGGTCACCATTGTGTCACATGAGCAGCAAGGCCAGTGCCACCGAGGACGCAGCTGTCAGGCTAGACCATAGTCCCATATGGGAGAATTCACTTAAAACACACACACACAGTCCATGACCATACTCATGGGACATATTTTACTTTAATTATTGATGGCAGCAGGCCATGAACATGATTCTCAACCCTGCCTGAAAGATGACAAAAAAACAAAAGGAGAGAATGGGGAAAAATAATCAGAGAAGACTGCATTAAAGAGCAACTCTTCCCCACAATGAGAAGGCATATTCTATTTAGAAACTATTCCTCTTGGGTTTTTGCTTGCATTTGCTTTCTTTGTTCGTGAGAATATGGCAGTTTTAGGCACAATTAAATTCCATGTTTCAAGTTGGTAAATGAGGTCCATTTTCCAAAAAAGTTGGATGCTAACAGCAAGGAGAAAAAAATCGCCATGAGAAAAACCGTCATACAATTTCCTCTACACTCCATTTGTACAACTTTATTTCTCACACTGCATTGTAACTTTGATGTAAATGTTTGCATCCTCCATTATCCTGCACATGCCTCATGGGCACATATGATGTCCCTTTCATTCACTGTTTTGTGCTTTAAAAAAATTTGCAAATCTACTATTTGGGCATGGTTAACAAAACTCAGTGCAGAGGTACATACAATGGAAAACTACTTTTACTCCCACTCCAGAATGACTGTGCTTGCATCAGAAGCATCCGCCATTGGTTTTTGTGTGCATGTTATTCAATAAGTTTTCTCTGCATATACAAATGTTTATAACACGGTAAAACCTATTCTGAGCATTATTTATTTTCTTTTAACATTTTTTGCAAAGTTTTTCACGTAAGCCTCTGATCTATCTTTTCCTTCTGAATAATAACATGACCTTCTTTTAAATCGATATGACATATTTATTTAGCTGATCTCTTAAGAACAGACACTTGGTTTCCAGTTGCTTTTGTTACAAATAAGACCTCAATAAACATCCTATTTATATCTTTGTGTACATATCTGAATATAAGTGTACCTTAAATTTCTAAAATAAAATTTCTAGGTTAAAGGGAATATGACTTTTAAATTCTGGAAGCTATTACTGACGCACACTTTAAGGAGCTCATTCAATTCCATCAACAGTGTATGCTACACTCTTTTCCCCACACCTTTGACAATGCTGTGTGTAGCAAACATGATGACCTTTTCCAATCTGATAAATAAAAATGGCATCTTATCTAAATTTGAGTATTTTTAAAAATGAATGAATTTGAGCATTTAAAAACGTATATATGCTATTTCTATTTTACAAGGTATGGTATAGTTAGTTTTAGAAAATATTACCAGGGCAGAATATAAGGTGTATTCTCTGCTTTCGGAGGATAAAGTTCAATATATCTTCTTATTAATTAAGTTCTTTAGATCCTGTCTGTCCTCATCTATTTGACTATTTGGTCTGTCATGGACTGACATTAAGAGTAAAAGTCTCCTGTTGTTATTGTGTTTCTGTCCTTTTCTACTTATATTTCTTATCATTTTGATTTATAAATTCTAATGGTATATTTATTTTGATAAGTAGCTTCTTGAAACACTTATTAAGTTGTCTTCCTGTCTTATTTAATATTACCTATCTGAAGTTAGCATCATCTGATATTAACATCAAAATTCCTGATTTTTTGTAAGATTTTCCTGGTATATTTTCTTTATTCCTTTACTTGTAATATTTCAGTCACTTTATTGTTGATATGTATTTTGTAAATGAAACATAATTTTTTTGTCTAGTATGTTATTTACATTATTTGTATGCTATTTATATTTACATTTTAATGTTTACACTAAATTTGTATGTGACATGTATGCTTCATTATTTTTCTGCCTTTGTTTTATTCCTTCTATTTTCAATACTTTTTTAGATATTAATCTTTTGCTCTATAGAATGTGTTTTGTTTACTTTTGTGTCCATATTTTTCTTCTAATAATTTGGAAATTTGCTTTTTTCTTCAGTGAATTGTAAACATTACAACAATGTTGTTTATTTAAAACTTTTTTTTTTTTTGAGAAGTCTCCCTATTTTGCACAGGCTGGTTTTGAATTCCTAGACTTAAGAGATCCTCCCACCTCAGACCCTTGAGTAGCTGGGATTACAGGTATGTGTCACCACTCCTGGCTAAATCTTTATTCCTTTATTTATCAACTTTAGTCAGAATCTATAAAAATATAAATTTCTACTATAAAAGTGAAGAATTAATATACTATCTCTTATCTTCCACTGAGATGATGTAGTCTCCCAACTGCCCAACCTTACCATTGAATGTTTGCTGGTTGTATTATTATTTTTAATTATTCTCAGTTGTATTTTTACTAAAATATCATAATATCCCTTTCTTGGGCTATCACCTTGAGACAATATCTTTTCAAGTCCTCCCATCCCATGGATGATGTGTCAACCAATATACTCATTTGTAACATCTTACCCTTTTCATCTGGTTCCAGTAATCTATTTTTGTTAGTTGTATTTCTATGTCTATGTTGTGGTTTATAACATTTATATTCTAGTCAAAAACTTTCATTGCAAACTTTTATTTAGCCTTTATTTTATCCTGAGGAGACTTTAATAATAGTCAACTGTTTTTTTAAATCTCTATTCATATTGAATGTCTATGTTTTATTCTTAAGTGCATTTTTCAAAGGAGTTCTTAGATATTTGACAATCTCTTCTTAGTAACTTTCTGAATTACTGCATATTTGAACATGTCTTTGGTTTTTGTGTGATCAGTTTACCTAGATTACCATCCACAGAGCTGGATGCTCATCGCTTCTTGCAGCGACAAGCCAAGTGCAGCCACACACCTGACACGATCGTGTCAATGGGATGCAGGATGCTCTCCCAGCTCCCACCCATTCAAATTAGTTGTATGTTTCCAAATAAGAGATTGTTAGTAGACTTCTTAGGAACTTCCATCTTTCTTTGTAGAACTCTCAGTTTTGGAAAACTTATTGCCTGAGTTGATCGGAAGAAAATGCATCCTTTTTTGGCTTTGTCCCTTGGCCATGGCCAATTTTCACTGCTCTTAGCAAGATTGCTCCATAGGCAGATGATCTGTCTTATGGCTGTTGTCTAAGTTCATCAAAGATAATAGAGTACAAGGGGTCAGATATATCTTACTGTGCCATATTTTAAAATTAAATTTATTTGTCCACTCTTGGTGCCTAGTACAATGCTTGGTAAAAAGTTAAATCTTAGCCAACATTTATTAAATTAAGGACAAAAGAGCTATTTGTAGAGATTCTGTAGCATATCCATATTCTGATGTATACTTTGCAAATAATTCCTATACTTGTTATTACAGTGTATGTCAATTACCTTGTACCTGTGAATCTCAATGTTTTTTCTGAAATTATATATCTTTAAGAGTCAAAATTTATGACAAATGAAATAAAAAATAACATGGATTTGATAAAGGAAAGAGCTTCCCTGATTTAATAAGGAAGAAATTAATATAATAATTTTAAAAAATAAATCATCTTTCACATTTGACTTTGGTCATCAACTAATATCATGGTTTATGATATCATATTAATAAATGTTAAGATGATTCACTAAGAAAATCATAATAACACAAATGCTATGGGTTGAAAGTGTCCTGCAAAAAGCATATATTGGAAATTTAAGCTCCATGGGACAGTGCTGGGAGGTGGGGCCTACTGGGAGGTGTTTGGATGATGAGGGCTCCACCCTCATGAACGGATTGATGCTGATTGTAAAGGTAGTGAAGTAGGAAGAACCAGGGAATAGGGAGAGATTTGTTCAAGGCTACAGAATTACAGGCAGATAGGAGGGATAGATTCTAGTGGTTTATAGCACTGTAGGATGACTACAGGTAACAATAATATGTATTTTCAAATAGCGAGAAGAGAAGACATTGAATGCTCCCAAAACAAATGATACACTTATCACTTGAGATGATGGATATGCTAACTACCCTGTGCTGACTACTATTTTATGTGTCAAAACATCACTAATAACCAATAAATATGTACAATTATTATGTGTCAATTAAAAATGTTTTAAAAGAATCTTCTTGGGGTAGGGAGTGGCTTATAAGAATGGATGCAGAGAGCATTGTGGAGGGGAAGGACATACCTCTAACCCTTGCTAGGGAGAGGCAAAGATATAAAATGCAAAATGTTTGTACTCTCATATTTTCTTGAAGTAAAAAAAAAGAATGCCAGTGCTGGCTCCATCCCTACAGAGTCTGAGAGAGTTTGTGGCTGGAGGACAGTGGAAATGGGCCAAAACAGTAGAAAGGAGAGAGCCGAGGTGATTCTGGCTGTGAGGAAGGAGTGTCACAAGCTAGTGCCTAAGCCATAAAGGCATTTAAGAAGTAGGTGGGAGAGAGACAGGGTGGCAGATTCTAGACCCATGTCAAGGCTGGGTGAAAGTTGAGGAAGCAGTGCTCAGTTTCTGGAGGAGTTTGCAGAACTAGCTACCCTAAAACTACATGAATAAATTTTCTACCAATGCCTTTGAGCTAATATTTAATAAAGTTAAATATTTCAATCTACAGGGCAGACTTAAGACGACTTTTACCATGACATTCAAAAAAGAAGATGGTTATCACTTCAAATTTATGGCGAACTATAGCTGTTACTCTTAAGCTCCAGCGCTCCTCTTGCAGCAGCAGCAGCAGCAGCTGGGTTTGATGCTTTGTGAGGTTGGTAGCAGCGGCCTCGGTCTTTAGAATGACGGGATGGGTATGTTAATTTGTTCCACTGTAGTCATCATTTTACTATATATGTGTGTGTATCTTATAACATCATGTTTTATACCTTAATGACATCCAATAAAATTTATTTTTAAAAAATGTTTAAAAAAACAAATAAACAAATAAAATAAAAGGGCTTGAAGCTGAGAGTTCGATCTATTGCCCTCTCTTTGCCCTTCTGCCATGTTATGATGCAGCAAGAAGGTCCTCACCAGATACCAATTCCTTGATCTTGGACTTCCCAGCCTGAAGAACTGTGAGAAATACTATTATTTCTATTATTTATACATCAGCCAGTCCCAGGTGTTCTGTTATAGCAGCACAAAACAAACTAAGACAACAGAGAAGAACTGATTTAAAATATTTTTGTTTTTTAAAAATTGTTTTTTTAAATTTTTAATTTTCTGTAGTGACGAGGTCTTGTTATGTTGGCCAGACTAGTGTCAAACTCCTGGCCTCAAGCAATCCCCCTACCCGAGCCTCCCAAAGTGCCATGATTGCAGGCATGAGCCTCTTTGCCCAGCCTTGTTTTCTTGTTTGTTTTGCAATTTAAGTACAAAATTTTATTACACTTTACACATCTATCTTCCACCCTCATCCCCTACACACACACACACACACACACACACACGTATTTTCCTCCAAGTATTCCTTTCCTTAATGCATTTGGTCTTTTAATCACATGTAGTTTTGACAAACACGGGCTAGCAAACAGGTCTTCTGAGTTTGAAGGGCCCCTGGGAAGTCTGGCCTTATTAGCCTTTTCCTAGCAGTTCCCCCTCCCCCCACATTTAACTAATAATCAAATAGAGACATCAAGTTAAGGAAACTAGTCTCCTTCTAAGTCCCCTTCTCAAATGTTAATCTTTCTGCCTGATCAAAGGTCAACAGCTCAATGTCCACAAATATGCAACCACTCTAATTTTTCTGACCTAAACCTCTTACTAAATGCTTTTTTCTTATTATTGTATCTTCTACTAATTAGCATTCCCACCCCAAAATTAATTTCTTATGCTTCTAGGCACCAGCAAGAGGCTTTGTGGAAGATGTTGCCTTAGGTGTTTGTCTCTCCAACAAGGGAACCTCTCCTCATTCTAAGAGGGAAGGAGAGAGAGAGAGGGAGGAAAACAGGCACCTTTTGTCAATTGCATTGCCTACATGTTGATGTCTATTACCAGACATTAAGTCTGTTCTACTCAATCTTATATCAATCTCAGAAATTTTCAAAGAAGAAACTAGACATATGTTTACTATATAGAATGGGAACCTACTAGCAATGCGCTCTTTTTTTTTAAGGTTAAAACATTCATAGATAGATTGGTGCTAGCCCTTCCAGAGCAATTCAGCAATAAAGTACCAGATGCTTTAGATTTGTGTGTGTGTGTCCTTTGAGCCCAAAATTCCACTTTTAAACATTTTTCCTAAGGAGATAATTAAGGCTAAAGAAATGTGTGTTATAGTACTGTCTTATTAATACTGAAAAATTAAAAACAACATAAATATCCAAAGAAAAGTAATTAAATAAATTATGTGGTGAATAAATAGAACAGACTAAGAAAAACTATTACAAATATATTATAGAAGAATATTTAATAACATTTGATGATAAAGAAAAATGTTCAATGAGAAAAGATTTCAAAATAATACACACAATATGATCCTTTGTGTTGTGTGTTTAAGGAGAATAAAACAATATTAGTGGCTATCTCTGGAAGACAATTTTATGTTCCTATTTCTGACAAAATAATTCACAATGAGCACTTATTGCATTGGTAAATAAAAATGAAGTAATTATAAATAGCCATAGGAAAAAATAATAAGATGAACTTATAATGTGTTATAAGTACAGGTAAATGATCTTCTCTGTTTTTTTTTTTTGCCAGTTTATCACTTCCAAAAAATGTTTACTAGTCTTACCACAATTGATTTGAGAGTACAGATGGTCCCCAACTTAATGATGGTTTGACTTAATGATTTTTAACTTTACAATGTTGCCAAAGCAATACACATTTAGTAGAAACTGTACCTTAAGTACCAATACAACCATTCTGTTATACTCTTTTAGTACAGTATTCAGTGAATTACGTGAGGCATTCAGCACTTTGTTATAAAACCAACTTCATGTTAAGTGATTTTGCCCAACTATAGGCTAATGTAAGTGTTCTGAGCACATTTAGGGTAGGCTATGCTATGTTATGGTGTTTGGTAGGTTAAGAGTATTAAATGCAGTTTTGACTTATGATATTTTCAACTTACAAACGTTTATCGGGATATAAGCCCATCCTTGAGGAGCATGTGCTCTAAATCATAACTCCTATGACACTTCCTCAGTCGTAATGTTGTAAGAATAAAGAATCAGTTTTATATAAGCTATTGGGAGCGGTTACCTCTCTCTGTCAATGATCTTAGGTTCCATTTTCATTCTTGACCTTGTAATTGCCTTTTTGAGTGTTTAATTAAATTCTTTGTTGAGTCTATAAAATGAATATCTTTGAAACCCTTCTAGATAACCTCCATTTAGGCCTATTGGGTTATTTCCCTGATGATGAGAATGTTTAGCAGGCTTAAAGATTAAAGTTAACTTTTATATTCCCAATGACATACAATAAGACAGCTGCTGCACAACAAACTCTGACCCTTGCTTATAAATTGTGTTGGAAACACTCAAATTGATTACCTTTTACTAAAAATTTGCAAATATCATAGGCCAAATATCTTAGAAACTCTTTAGACTCAAACAGTTCTTTATAATGCATTCTACTTCAGACATATATGCTTGTAGCTAAGCCAAAGTTAAACTGTGCTCCTGACATGTTGTGTGTGGCAAAGGCTCAAGTCAAACTGCTATTTACCTGTCTGAGTCTTCTGTGACCTGGACATCCACATAGATGGGTCTTTGCTAGGTCAGAGAGCACTCACCTGATGTTCATGGAATTCCTTTGCAAATTGTGTTATTAATCTATGCTGAGTTTTTCCTCTGATTGGACATAAATCTAATAGTAGGAGCTTAGGTTCTTCATTCCACCCTTAGAGAACGTCTACTTCTTCCTGAGTTTATACGGAGATAAAATTTCACTTTTTACATAACCTTTTTGGTTTCTGAGTGAATGTTTTATCTAATTCCAAGCACTGCAATGGAAACTGCCAAGTTATAAGCTTGAACCTTTTGCATTACATATTGGCAGCTTCACAAAAACTATGATGCTAAGGAAAAACAAATAGCAAAGCCACAGGACATTATATCTGTGTGGATATGCTAATGCATTGTATTCCAATGTAAGCTTTTAGCTATGGACTAGTTGTGTAAATGCCTAGCCCCATTTCATTGATGTGCTAACGGATTGTGAAAAAATCTTTAGCTTTCAAAAGTGATAAATGACCATACTCCATTTTAATTTAAGCCATTGAAATACATTTTTTTTAAAACTTAGGATAGATCACATATGATGCTCAATCTGTGCAAAACATTCTTTGATAGCAGAAGCAAAGATGACAGCAAGTATTGAAAAGTAATGAGACCATTGAAAAAGGCATCTGAAAATAACTGCAAAGAATAAAAGGTTAACAAAGGCATCCAACCTTTGTTTCTCTTGAGTTTGTCTTACCAATTTAAGCAACTACCTGGATGCCTTGATCAGAGATAAATGAAATCACTTATTGCTTAAAACAGAAAGTGATTTATTGCCCAGCAGTGTCTTGACATGAAAGGATTCAGCCATTATTCCATACGTGTTTGGATGAGAAAAACAGAAAGGAAAAAAGTGTATAATTGGGCAATTTATATGAGTAGTAGATTCTCTCAAGCAAATAAGTAGCAGTCTTACCTAGGCAGTGGAAGAACATCGGTTTACATTGATATTAATGACAATTTTAATGTATGTTATGAATCCTGTTCCTGGGCTACATAAATTATATTTTAATATTTTAGAACTTTTAATGAGTTCTGATACTAACAGGTACTGAGGAAAGATGGAGAGGATTAACATTTATTCTCCTAGCTTTGCCATCATACCCCAGGAAGAATGGTTGCTGCATAAAATAAAGAAAATGACATGTTGTGTGTGGCTGATTTAGACTATAAGCTCCCAAAGGGTAAGAATAATCTTTTTTTTAATATACACTATTCTGTATAGCCCCATATAAATATGAAAACTATTACATGAAATGGTAAGAATAAAATTTTTCAAAATGCACATTTCTTCTATTATTCAAAGGAAAAGGCCAGCTTTAATATTAATCATTGGAAAATCCCAATAATACAATGTGGGTTCTTTTAATTATGGTGTTGAGGTAAGTTTGCATATTCAAGAAGAAAGAATGAATCTAGCATTTATTCTGCAAAGCAATTTCACACCTGTAATTTTAGGAAGTCATCATCTATCTGACATAAAAGTTATATTTAAGATTCCTATTTCTGGTCTGGCATGGAGCTTACAATCACTATTCTGTCCTAAAAAAGTGAGAAACTAAGCAAGCCGGAAAACAACAGCTCTTCTGAGATCTCTCAGAAAAGTGAGGTCACAGGGCAAACCACTGCTCCTCAAGCTGGAGTGACAGATAGGGGCCACAGAATCACGACTTACTGCAGCAGAAACCTATGACTAGAAACCTTCACAGGAACCAGTGGCAAAGTGAGAAAGCCTGAATTGCAATTGACAAATTGCTGGGGGCTCAGTGTGGACAAGTCTGAGAGCTGGCAACTCCAGCGGTGCCCAGTCACAGGGGGCTGCCATGCTGTTGAGAGTTTCATCTCCAGGAGCTTACCCTGGGCCTCACAGTGAATATAAGAGGACAAAAGTCTACTTTTGCTCGGCCAGTGGGAAAAGAAAAGTGGCCATTTTGAAATTTACCAGAGCATTCTGTTCTGGTTAAAAAGTCCTGCCCTCAAGAGAAACTGTTTTATCAAAGCCTAACCTGCTAGGGTTCTATCAGAGCCTAACTAACCTGGGGAAAGGAAAATACCCAACTCCAGCCTCCTCTAGCCATCCTGCCCCATCTAGGAGGGAGGGAATACTAAGTAGCACTTGTGACAATCACAGCTCAGGGACATAGGCTCACTAGAAGACTGAGGCTAATAAATAAGAGGGGATGGGTATACACATACATAATGAGTGAGATGTGCACTATCTGGGGAATGGTCACACTTGAAGCTCTGGCTCAAGGGGGGAGGGGGGCATGGGCAATATACATAACCTTAATATTTGTACCCCCATAATATGCTGAAATAAAAAAAATTCCATTTCTTTGTCACATTAAAAAAAAAATACTAGGTCTTTTACCTCCTTGGTTAGGTATATTCCTAGGTACTTTAATTTCTTTGTTGCTATTGTGAAGGGAATTGAGTCTTTGATTTGGTTCTCAATGAGATTGTTGTTGGCGTATATGAATGCCTCTGATTTCTGTGTATTGATTTTGTATCCTGAGACTTTACTAAATTCATTGATCAGTTCCAGGAGTTTCTTGGTTGAATCCTTGGGGTTTTCTAGATACAATATCATATCATCAGCAAACAGTGAAAGTTTGATCTCTTCTGCCCCTATTTGGATACCTTTGATTCCATTTTCCTGTCTGATTGCTGTAGCCAAGACTTCCAGTACTATGTTGAACAGAAGTGGAGATAGTGGGCAGCCTTGTCTGGTTCTAGTTCTAAGTGGGAATGCTTTCAGTTTTTCCCCATTCAGTATGATGTTGGCTATGGGTCTGTCATATATGGCTTGTATCATTTTTAGGTATGTCCCTTCTATGCCTATTTTCTTAAGTGTTTGTATCATGAAAGGGTGTTGAATTTTGTCAAAAGCTTTTTCTGCATCTCATGAAAGAATCATGTGGTCTTTGTTTTTGCTTCTGTTTATGTGGTGAATTGCATTTATAGATTTACGTATGTTGAACCATCCCTGCGGCCCTGGGATGAAGCCCACTTGGTCGTGGTGGATTATTTTTTTGATAAGTGTCTGTATTCGGTTAGCTAAGATTTTGTTGAAAATTTTTGCATCTATATTCATTAAGGATATTGGTCTGTAGTTTTCTTTTTTTGTTGCATCCTTTCCTGGTTTTGGTATCAGAGTAATATTCGCTTCATAAAAGGTGTTGTGGAGGTTTCCGGTCTTCTCGATGTTGTGGAATAGTTTCTGCAAGATAGGTACTAGTTCTTCTTTGTAAGTATGGTAAAATTCGGGTGTGAAGCCATCTGGACCGGGACTTTTCTTTTTAGGGAGATTTTTAATTGCTGTTTCTATTTCAGCTGTTGAGAATGGTCTGTTCAGGGAATCTATTTCTTCCTGGTTGAGCCTAGGGAGGCTGTGTGTTTCTAGAAATTTGTCCATTTCCTCCACATTTTCTAGTTTGTGTGCATAAAGATTTTTGTAGTATTCATAAATTGTATCTTGTATCTCTTTGGGATCAGTTGTGATATCTCCTTTTTTATTCCTGATGGAGCTTATTAGAGATTTCTCTTTTCTGCTTTTCGTTAGCTTAGCCAATGGTGTGTCAATTTTGTTTATTTTTTCAAAGAACAAACTTTTTCTTTTATTAATCTCCTGAATAGCTTCCCTGTTTTCAATTTCGTTTAGTTCTGATTTGATCTTGTTGATTTCACTTCTTCTGCTGGGTTTGGGGTTGGTCTGTTCTTCCTTTTCCAGCTCTTTGAGTCGTTTCATTAGATTGTCTATTTGTGATCTTCGTGTCTTTTGGTTATAGGCATTTATGGAGATAAACTTTCCTCTCAGAACTGCTTTAGCTGTGTCCCAGAGGAGTTGATAACTTGTCTCTCCATTGTCGTTTTCTTCATAGAACTTTTTTATTTCCGTCTTGATTTCTTCATTTACGAAGTAATCATTTAGTAGGAGGTTGTTTAATTTCCACGTTTCCTCTACAGGGAGAACTACGAAACACTGAGGAAGGAAATAGCAGAGGATGTAAACAGGTGGAAATCCATACCATGCTCGTGGATCAATAGACTCAATATCATCAAAATGTCTATACTACTCAAACTGATCTACAGATTCAATGCAATACCTATTAAAATCCCATCAGCATTCTTCACAGATATAGAAAAAATACTTTTACGCTTCGTATGGAACCAAAGAAGACCCCGAATATCAAGAGCAATTCTGGGCAACAAAAACAAAATGGGAGGCATTAATATGCCAGATATCAAACTATACTACAAAGCTGTAGTAATTAAAACAATATGGTATTGGCACAAAAATAGGAATATTGACCAGTGGAACAGATGTGAGAATCCTGATATAAAACCATCCTCATATAGCCATCTAATCTTTGACAAACCAGACAAAAACATACGCTGGGGAAAAGAATCCATCTTCAATAAATGGTGTTGGGAAAACTGTATAGCCACCTGTAGAAGGCTAAAACAGGACCCACACCTTTCACCTCTCACAAAAACCAACTCACGCTGGATAACAGACTTAAACATAAGGTATGAAACTATTAGAACTCTAGAGGAAAAAGTTGGAAACACTCTCCTAGACATTGGCCTGGGCAAAGAGTTTATGAAGAAGTCCCCAAAGGCAATCACAGCAGCAACAAAAATAAATAAATGGGACCTGATCAAACTAAAAAGCTTCTGCACAGCCAAAGAAATAGTCATGAAAGTAAACAGACAACCTACAGAATGGGAGAAAATTTTTGCATCCTATGCATCCGATAAGGGACTGATAACTAGAATATACTTAGAACTCACAAAAATTAGGAAGAAAAAATCAAATAACCCCATTAAAAAGTGGGCAAAGGACTTGAACAGAAATTTTTCTAAAGAAGACAGAAGAATGGCCAACAAACATATGAAGAAATGCTCAACATCTCTAATCATCAAGGAAATGCAAATCAAAACCACAATGAGATATCACTTAACCCCAGTGAGAATGGCCTTTATCAAAAAATCTCCAAACAATAAATGCTGGCGTGGTTGTGGAGAGAGAGGAACACTCCTACACTGCTGGTGGGACTGCAAACTAGTTCAACCTCTGTGGAAAGCAATATGGAGATACCTTAAAGCGATACAAGTGAATCTACCATTTGACCCAGCAATCCCATTGCTGGGCATCTACCCAAATGATCCAATGACACTCTACAAAAAAGACACCTGCACTCGAATGTTTATAGCAACACAATTCATAATTGCAAGGCTGTGGAAACAGCCCAAGTGCCCATCAATCCAAGAATGGATTAATAAAATGTGCTATATGTATACCATGAAGTACTATTCAGCTCTAAGAAACAATGGTGATATAGCACATCTTATATTTTCCTGGTTAGAGCTCGAACCCATACTACTAAGTGAAGTATCCCAAGAATGGAAAAACAAGCACCAAATATATTCTCCAGAAAACTGGTATTAACTGAGTAGCACCTAAGTGGACACATAGGTACTACAGTAATAGGGTATTTGGCAGGTGGGAGGGGGGAGGGGGGTGGGTATATACATACATAATGAGTGAGATGCACACCATCTGGGGGATGGTCATGATGGAGACTCAGACTTTTCGGGGGAGGGGGGGAAATGGGCATTTATTGAAACTTTAAAATCTGTACCCCCATAATATGCCGAAATAAAAAAAAAAGGAAAAAAAAATACTAGGACTAGAGAATGCTCCCCTGCCCCCACACCTTACACTGCTTTACTAAAGGCCTATTTAGTGCGGTTCCTTTGAACCAGCACATCAGGCCCACCTTTCAACACAAAATTTCAAGGCATACTAAAAGGCAAGAGTAAGTGTGAAGAGATTGAACAAGCACCAGAGACAGAATCAGATATGGAATTATCAGACCAGGAACATTAAAAACTATAAATAATATACTAAGGGTTTCAATGGAAAAAACAGATAACATGCAAGAACAGATGGATAATGTAAGCAGAGAGATGGAAAGAAGAAGAAAGAATAAAAAAGAAATGCTAGAAATCAAAGCCACTGCAACAGAAATGAAGACTGCCTTGACAGGCCCATTAATGAACTGCACACTGCTGAGGGAGGAATCTCTGTGCCTGAGCACATGACAACAGAAACTTCCAAAACTGAAAAGCAAAGAGAGAGAGAGAGAAAGAAGAACAGAATGTTCAAAAACTGTGGAACAGCTACAAAAGGAAGGCATAACATACACATAATGGCAATACCAGAAGGAGGAAAAGGAGAGAAAGGAATAGAAGCTGAAGCTTCTATTATAGAATAGAAACTGAAGCAATAATGACAGAATTTCCCCACATTAATGTCATACGCTAAGTCTCAGATCCAGAAAGTTCAGGATGAGGAAAAAGACCCAAAATAGCCAACTCAGTATTGAAGAAGAATAACTAAGTCAGAGGACTGACACTACCTGACTTCAAGACTCACTATAAATCTTTAGTAATCAAAAGAGTGTGGTATTGGCAAAAGAATAGATAAATAGGAGGAGCCGAAAAAGATGGCGGCTGAGAAACACCGCCAGACAGAGTGTCTCTGCAGAAAAGAAAGATTCTAGCAGAAATCAGAAGAAAGAAGCAAGAAGATGAGCCTACATCGGATGAGGGTCGGAAGGAGGAGTACCTGAGACCACGGGAGACTCCACGGGAGGAGGTCACGGAGGAGAACTAGAAGCTGGGACTCCCGGAGCAGCCTGGAGACCAACGGGAAGTATCGGCTGTTTCCCCTCCCCTGCATCCCGGACTACTGGTGGCTCCCCAGCAAGTGGAGAGACCTGCAGACACCAGCCCAGCGACGGCCGCTGCCAGTGAGCAGTAAGCCAGTGGCGGATGCGGCACCAGGCTCCCAACTCCCTCCTGGCACCTCCGTGTGCACAGACCCAAGCCGCGCGGCAGACGCCATATTGCCTCCTCCTCCTCTCCCCCGACCCTACCCGCGGCTGCCCAGAGAGGCAGAGAGACAATATAGCCACCAACCGGAGGCACCTACAGGGAATGGGACCTTCCCTTTTGGGGCCCTACAGCTGACTAAGGGGAACTCAGACTGTGAGCTCCCTACCTGCCAGCCCTCCCAGGTGCTGCTGGCACGGTGATCCCAGGAGAACAGGGCAGACTCTGAGGTTGAGATACATAGATGCAGCTTGGGCCCCTGTGGGTGAATTGGGACTGGCACTGCTCTCCCTGGTGGGGATATAGTTTGAAATCTGGGACCCAGAGGTCAGACCTGCAGACCACATCCCGCACACCGAGGCCTGGGGCACAGAAGGGATATTTGTGAACAGCCTACTGTGGTGTGTGTGCCTTCAGGGGCAGATCAGCATCCTAGAGGGCAACCCTCCCCCCAAAGGGAGGCCCTGCACCCAGCCCAGATGGTGTTCCCGTGTAGGGAACCTCCCCGCCAGCAGCACAGCCAGGAGTGGTGGTGTGTGGTCTGGCCTGCAGGCAGAGGCCCAGCAGTAGCTGGGGAGTTGGGGACGGTGGAAAGAAGCCAGGCCCGCTCCAGACTGCGAGTCTCAGACAGCCCCATCGCCACATGCAGACTCTCTGACTGAGCCGGGCCATTCCAGCCCCGACCTGAAACCTTTGCCTGGAAGCAGAGAACAGAACTTTGACCCCTGCTAACAACATTGGTGTAGCTTGAGGGCAGGCTTACCCAACCCAGCTCTGCCTAGACTCTCTCCTAGACCAGCCCTCACTGAAGGGGAGAAAAGGACACACCTGGATGTCCCAGGGCCCTACCCACCACCTGAGGCACTAGAGTTCTCCCCACAGGAACAAGAGCTGATAACAGGGCATAAAAACAACAGCATAGCCTGTTCCTCCAAACAAGCGCCACCCTTATCAGGACAGGGAGTGGACAAATCTCACCCACAGACACCACCTTCCGGCTCAGAAACTAAACAAGGTGTGTGAATACCGAAACAAAAACCTAAAGAAAAGAAACAACAACTGATTGATATGGGAAGAAATCAGCGAAGGAACTCAGGAAATATGAAGAACCAAACGGAAAACTCTCCCCCAAAGAGGAACCCCAGCCCCCTAGAAACGGGCACCAACAAAAATCAGGCAACCAAAATGACAGAAGAGGAATTTCGTCTGTGGATCATAAGAACACCCACAGAGCTGCAACAACAACTCAATAACCAACACAAAGAAACCACAAAAAGCCTCCAGGATCTGGAAAAAGAAATGGACACAATGAAGAAAAGTTTAACCGAACTCCTGGAAATGAAGAATCAATTCAAGGAACTACAAAATACAGTGGAAAGTCTCAAGAACAGGGTAGATCAAACAGAAGAAAGAATCTCAGAGCTTGAAGATAACACCCTCCAATTAAATAAAACAGTCACAGAAATAGAGCAGAGAAACAAGAGAAAAGAGCAAAGCCTACAGGAGATGTGGGATGATGTGAAGAAACCTAACGTGAGGGTCATAGCGTTACCAGAAGGGGAAGAAGATAACGCTCAAGGGTTGGACAAGCTGTTTGAAGATATAATAAAGGAAAATTTCCCAGGCATTGCTCAAAATCTTGATATACAAGTTCAAGAAGCTCAGAGGACCCCTGGGAGATTCAATGCAAACAGGAAGACATCACGACATGCAGTCATCAGACTGACCAAAATATCAACTAAAGAGGCCCTTCTAAGAGCTGTAAGATGAAAGAAGCAAGTGACATACAAGGGAAAGCCAATTTGAATAACACCAGACTTCTCTAATGAGACTTTACAAGTAAGGAGAGACTGGGGCCCCATTCTCACTCTTCTGAAACAAAACAATGCCTAGCCTCGAATATTTTTCCCTGCAAAACTAAGCTTCGTATATGAAGGAGAAATAAATACATTCTCAGACAAGCAAAGGCTCAGAGAATTCACCAAGACAAGACCAGCCCTACAAGTACTCAAAACAGCGTTACCCACGGAACACCATAATAATAACCCACAAATATAAAAACAACCAAAACCCAAAGATTAAAGGCCAGATATTACAATGGCTCAAGACAGAAATCATAGCAACAACTTCCAACCCAACAGAATGAACAGTAATTAACTTACCTATCAGTTCTCTCAATAAATGTGAATGGCTTAAACTCTCCACTCAAGAGACATAGGCTGGCTGAATGGATAAGAAAATACAGGCCTAGTATATGCTGTCTTCAGGAAACACATCTAACCTGCAAGGATGCATATAGACCAAAAATAAAAGGGTGGAGATCAATATTCCAAGCAAATAGAAGCCAAAAGAAGGCTGGTGTGGCAGTTCTAATTTCAGACGATTTAGTTTTTAAACCAACAAAAGTAGTGAAAGACAAAGAGGGTCATTATATAATGGTGAAGGGCACAGTTCAACAAGAAGAGATAACAATTTTAAATATATATGCACCCAACTTAGGTGCACCCAGTTTCATAAAGCAAACCTTACTGGATCTAAGCAAATGGATTAATAGCAACTACATAATCACCGGAGATTTGAACACCCAACTGACGGCACGAGACAGATCCTCCATACAGAAAATTAATAAAGAAATAATGGACTTAAAACTCTAGAACAATTGGGTCTGATGGACATTTACAGAACATTCTACCCCAAATCCACTGACTATACGTTCTTCTCATCAGCTCATGGGACATTCTCTAAGATTGACCATATCCTAGGACACAAAGTAAACCTCAAGAAATTTAAGAAAATAGAAATCATACCATGTACCTTCTCAGATCATAGTGGGATAAGAGTAGAAATGAACCGTAACAGAAACTCACATTTCTCCACAAAAACGTGGAAATTAAACAACCTCCTAGTAAATGATTACTTCATAAATGAAGAAATAAAGACGGAAATAAAAAAATTCTATGAAGAAAATGACAATGGAGAGACAAGTTATCAAATCCTCTGGAACACAGCTAAAGCAGTTCTGAGAGGAAAGCTTATCTCCATAAATGCCTATAACTAAAAGTCAAAAAGATCACAAATAGACAATCTAATGAAACGACTCAAAGAACAGGAAAAAGAAGAACAGACCAGCCACAAACCCAGCAGAAGAAGTGAAATAAACAAGATCAAATCAGACTAAACGAAATTGAAAATAGGGAAGCTATTCAGGAGATTAGCAAAACAAAAAGTTGGTTCTTTGAAAAAATAAATAAAATTGACCCACCACTTGCTAAGCTAACGAAAACCAGAAAAGAGAAATCTCTAAAAGCTCCATCAGAAACAAAAAAGGAGATATCACAACTGATCCCAAAGAGATACAAGATATAATTTATGAGTACTACAAAAATCTTTATGCACACAAACTAGAAAATGTGGAGGAAATGGACAAATTTCTAGAAACACACAGCCTCCCTAGGCTAAACCAGGAAGAAATAGATTCCCTGAACAGACCATTCTCAACAGCTGAAATAGAAACAGCAATTAAAAATCTCCCTAAAAAGAAAAGTCCTGGTCCAGATGGCTTCACACCCGAATTTTACCATACTTACAAAGAAGAACTAGTACCTATCTTGCAGAAACTATTCCACAACATCGAGAAGACCGGAAACCTCCACAACACCTTTTATGAAGCGAATATTACTCTGATACCAAAACCAGGAAAGGATGCAACAAAAAAAGAAAACTACAGACCGATATCCCTAATGAATATAGATGCAAAAATTTTCAACAAAATCTTAGCTAACCGAATCCAGATGCTTATCAAAAAAATAATCCATCACGACCAAGTGGGCTTCATCCCAGGGATGCAGGGATGGTTCAACATACGTAAATCTATAAATGCAATTCACCACATAAACAGAAGCAGAAACAAAGACCACATGATTCTTTCATTAGATGCAGAAAAAGCTTTTGACAAAATTCAACACCCTTTCATGATACAAACACTTAAGAAAATAGGCATAGAAGGGACATACCTAAAAATGATACAAGCCATATATGACAGACCCATAGCCAACATCATACTGAATGGGGAAAAACTGAAAGCATTCCCACTTAGAACTAGAACCAGACAAGGCTGCCCACTATCTCCACTTCTATTCAACATAGTGCTGGAAGTACTGGCTACAGCAATCAGACAGGAAAGTGGAATTAAAGGTATCTAAATAGGGGCAGAAGAGATCAAACTTTCACTGTTTGTCGATGATATGATATTATATTCAGAAAACCCCAAAGATTCAACCAAGAAACTCCAGGAACTGATCAATGAATTTAGTAAAGTCTCAGGATACAAAATCAATACACAGAAACCAGAGGCATTCATATACACCAACAACAATCAAATTGAGAACCAAATTAAACTCAATACCCTTCACAATAGCAACAAAGAAATTAAAGTACCTAGGAATATACTTAACCAAGGACGTAAAAGACCTCTACAGGGAGAGAACTATGAAACACTGAGGAAGGAAATAGCAGAGGACGTAAACAGATGGAAATCCATTCCATGTTCATGGATCGGCAGTCTCAATATCATTAAAATGACTATACTACCCAAATTGATCTACAGATTCAATGCAATACCTATTAAAATCCCATCAGCATTCTCTACAGACATAGACAAAATAATTTTACGCTTTGTATGGAACCAAAGAGGACCCCGAATATCAAGAGCAATTCTAGGCAACAAAAACAAAATGGGAGGTATTAATATGCCAGATATCAAACTATACTACAAAGCTGTAGTAATTAAAACAATCTGGTATTGGCATAAAAATAGAAATATTGACCAGTGGAACAGCTCTGAGAATCCTGATATAAAACCATCCTCATATAGCCATCTAATCTTTGACAAAGCAGACAAAAACATACGCTGAGGAAAAGAATCCCTTTTCAATAAATCGTGCTGGGAAAACTGGATAGCCACCTGTAGAAGGCTAAAGCAGGACCCACACCTTTCACCTCTCACAAAAATCAACTCACGCTGGATAACAGACTTAAACCTAAGGTATGAAAATATTAGAACTCTAGAGGAAAAAGTTGGAAACACTCTCCTAGACATTGGCCTAGGCAAAAAGTTTATGAAGAAGTCCCCAATGGCAATCACAGCAGCAACAAAAATAAATAAATGGGACCTGATCAAACTAAAAAGCTTCTGTGCAGCCAAAGAAATAGTCATGAAAGTAAACAGACAACCTACAGAATGGGAGAAAATTTTTGCATCCTACATATCCAATAAACGGCTGATAACTAGAATATACTTAGAACTCACAAAAATCAGCAAGAAAACATCAAATAACCCTATTAAAAAGTGGGCAAAGGACTTGAACAGAAACTTTCCTAAAGAAGACAGAAGAATGGCCAACAAACATATGAAAAAATGCTCATCATCTCTAATCATCAGGGAAATGCAAATCAAAACTACAATGAGATATCACTTAACTCCAGTGAGAATGGCCTTTATCAAAAAGTCTCCAAATAACAAATGCTGGCATGGATGCAGAGAGAGAGAAACACTCCTACACTGCTGGTGGGACTGCAAACTAGTTCTACCTCTGTGGAAAGCAATATGGAGATACCTTAAAGCGATACAAGTGAATCTACCCTTTGATCCAGCAATCCCATTGCTGGGCATCTACCCAAATGATCCAATGACACTCTACAAAAAAGACACCTGAACTTGAATGTTCATAGCAACACAATTCATAATTGCAAGGCTGTGGAAACAGCCCAAGTGCCCATCAATCCAAGAATGGATTAATAAAATGTGCTATATGTATACCATGGAGTACTATTCAGCTCTAAGAAACAATGGTGATATAGCACATCTTATATTTTCCTGGTTTGAGCTCGAACCCATACTACTAAGTGAAGTATCCCAAGAATGGAAAAACAAGCACCAGATATATTCTCCAGCAAACTGGTATTAACTGAGTAGCACCTAAGTGGACACATAGGTACTACAGTAATAGGGTATTTGGCAGGTGGGAGGGGGCAGGTATATGTATACATAGGAGTGAGATGCACACCATCTGGGGGATGGTCATGCTGGAAACTCAGACTTGTGGGGGGGGGAAACCTTAAAATCTGTTCCCCCATAATATGTTGAAATAAAAGAAAAAGAAAAAAAAATAGATAAATATATCAATGGAACAGAATAGAAAGCACAGAAATGACCCATATAAATACACTCACCTGATCTTTGATAAAGGAACAAAGGCAATACAATAGACAAAAGATAGTCTTTTTAACAAATGATGCTAAAACAACTAAATATCTACATGCAAAATAATGAATCCAAAGACCTTACTATACTCCTCACAAAAATTAATTAGAAATGTATCATAGGCTTAAATATAAAATGTAAAACTATGAAATCCTTGAAGATAATATAGGAGAAAACCTAGATGAACTTGGGTATGGAAATGACTTTTTAGATGCAAGATCAAGGGTATGATCCATAAAAAAATAACTGATAAGCTAGATTTCATTAAAATTAAGAACTTCTGCTCTGCCAACGTCAAGAGAATGCGAAGACAAGCCACTGACTGGGAAAAAATGTTCGCAAAAAGCACATTATAAAGGAGTTGTCCAAAATATACAAAGAGCTGGTAAATCTCATCAATAAGAATATGAACAATCCAATTTAAAAATGGGTGCAGGAACTGAATAGATACCTCATCAAACAAGATATACAAATGGCAAGTGAACATATGAAAAGATGTTCAACATCGTATGTAATTAGAGAAATTAAAACAACATGATAACCACTACACATCTGTTACAATGGTTAAATTCAAAACATTGACAACACCAAATGCCAGTGAGAATGTAGAGCAAGAGGAACTCTTGTTTATTGCTGGTAGGAATGCAAAATGGTACAGTCACTTTGGAAGACAGTTTGACAGTTTCTTACAAAACTAAACATACTCTCACCATGTGATCCAACAAACCTGCTCCTTGGTATTTACCTAAATGAGCCAAAGACTTATATTCAAACAAAAACCTACACAAGGATATTTATAGCAGCTTTATTTATAATTGCCAAAATTTGGAAGCAACCAAGGTGTTCTTCAGCAGGAAAATGGATACATAAATTGTGGTACATGTGTGCAACAAGATACTATTAGCACTATAAAGAAATGAGCTATCAAGCCATGGAAGACACAGAGGAAAATTAAGTGCACATTATTAAGTGAAAAAGTCAACCTGGAAAAGGCACATACCATATGATTACAGCTATATGGCATTCTAAAAAAGGCAGAACTATGGAGCTAGGAAAAGGATCAGTGGTTGCCAGGTGTTTGGGGGGAGATGGGGAACACAGAGGTGGAACACAGAGGATTTTTAGAGCAATAAACCTATTCTGTAGGATACTGCAATCATGGATACATTTTAGTTTTACATTTTTCCAAACATATAGAATGTACAATGCCAAGAGTGAACCCTAATGTAAACTGTGAACTTTGGGTGATGATGGTGTGTTAATGTAGGTTCTATTGTATTAACAACAAGTGTACATTGTGGCAGGGAGTGTTGATGGTGGGAAAGTTCGTGCATGTATAAGGACATATGTGGAAACTTTCTGTACTTGCCAATCAATTTTGCTATGATCCCAAAACTGCTCTAAAAAATAAAATTTATTTATTTAAGAATATTTCATTTCCGGAGGAGGATCAAGATGGCGGAGGAGAAACACCGCCAGAAAGAATGTCTCTGCAGAAAAGACAGATTCTAGCAGAAATTAGAAAAAAGAAGCAAGAAGGCGAGCATACAGCAGATGAGGGCTGGAAGGAGGGGTATCTGAGACCCCAGGAGACTCCACGGAAGGAGGCTGCGGAGGAGAACTGGAAGCTGAGACCGCCGGAGCAGCCCGGAGACCAGCAGGAAGGGTAGGTGGATAAATCACTTTTCCCCTCCCCTGCATTTGGGACTGCTGGTGGGCTTCCCAGCGGGTGGAGAGACCTGCGGACACCAGCCCAGAGACGGCCGCCGCCAGCTAGTGGTAAGCCTGTAGCGGACATGGCACCGGACTCCCAAATCCCTCAGGGCACCTCCGTGTGCACAGACCCGAGCCGCGTGGCAGGCGCCATATTGCCTCCTTCTCCCCTCCGCCAACTCTACCTGCGGCTGCCCAGAGAGACAATACAGCCACCAGCCAGAGGCACCTCCAGGGAACAGGACCTTCCCTTTTGGGACCCTACAGCTGACTAAGGGGAACAAAGACAGTGAGCTCCCTACCCGCCAGCCCTTCCAGGTGCTGCTGGCACGGTGTTCCCAGGAGAATGGTGCCGACTCAGAGGCTGAGAGACACAGACACAGCTTGGGCTCCCTGTGGGTGAATTGGGACCGGAACTCCTCTCCCTGGTGGGGATACAGTTTGAACTCTGGGACCCAGAGGTCGGACCTGCAGACCAGATCTCCTGCACCCAGGTCTAGCATTCCCCGGGGCACAGAAGGGATATTTGTGAACAGCCCACTGAGGTGTGTGTACCTCCAGGGGCAGATCAGCATCCTAGAGGGCAACCCTCCCACCAAAGGGAGGCTGTGCGCCCAGCCCAGGTAGCGTTTCTGTGCAGGGAACCTCCCCGCCAGCATCACAATCCAGGGAGGCCTGGTGGCGTGTGGTCTGGCCTGCTGGCAGAAGCCCAGGAGTAGCTGCGGAGTTGGGGACGGTGGAAAGAAGCGGGGCCTGCTCCAGACTGCGGGTCTCAGACAGCCCCACCCCCACACCCAGACTTTCTGGCTGAGCGGGACCATTCCAGCCCCGCCGTGACAGCTTTTCCTGGAAGCAGAGAACAGAACTTTTACCCCTGCTAACTGCCGGAGGGCAGGCTTACCCAACCCAGCTCCGCCCAGAACAAGAGCTGATAACAGGACACAAAATCAACAACATAGCCTGTTCCTCCAAGCAAACGCCACCTACTGGCAGCCTTGCCACGGCACCCACTGACTCAATATACAGGGAATGGTCCAATCTCACCCACAGACACCACCTAACGCCTCAGAAACTAAACAAGGTGTGTGAATACCCAAACAATAACCTAAATGAAAGAAACAACAACTGATCGACATGGGAAGAAATCAGTGAAAGAACTCAGGAAATATGAAGAACCAAATGGAAGACACACCCCCAAAGAGGAGCCCCAGCCCCCTAGAAACGGACACTAACCCAAATCAGGCAATCAAAATGACAGAAGAGGAATTTCGTATGTGGATCATAAGAACACTCACTGAGCTGCAAAAACAACTCAATAACCAACACAAAGAAACCACAAAAAGCCTCCAGGATATGGAAAAAGAAATAGACACAATGAAGAAAAGTTTAACCGAACTCCTGGAAATGAAGAATCAATTCAGGAAACTACAAAATACAGTGGAAAGTCTCAAGAACAGGGTAGATCAAACAGAAGAAAGAATCTCAGAGCTTGAAGATAACACCCTCCAACTAAATAAAACCATCACAGAGAGCAGAGAAACAAGAGAAAAGAGCAAAGCCTACAAGAGATGTGGGATTATGTGAAGAAACCTAATGTGAGGGTCATAGCGTTACCAGAAGGGGAAGAGGACAACACCCAAGGGTTGGACAAGCTGTTTGAAGATATAATAGAGGAAAATTTCCCAGGCCTTGCTCAAAATCTTGATATACAAGTTCAAGAAGCTCAGAGGACCCCTGGGAGATTCAATGCAAACAGGAAGACATCACGACATGCAGTCATCAGACTGACCAAAATATCAACTAAAGAGGCCCTTCTAAGAGCTGTAAGACGAAAGAAGCAAGTGACATACAAGGGAAAGCCAATTCGAATAACACCAGATTTCTCTAATGAGACTTTACAAGCAAGGAGAGACTGGGGCCCCATTCTCACTCTTCTGAAACAAAACAATGCCCACCCTAGAATCTTTTTCCCTGCAAAAGTAAGCTTTATATATGAAGGAGAAATAAAGACATTCTCAGACAAGCAAAGGCTCAGAGAATTCACCAAGACAAGACCAGCCCTACAAGAAGTACTCAAAACAGTGTTATGCACGGAAAACCATAATAAAACTCGCGAATATAAAAACAACCAAAACCCAAAGATTAAAGGCCACATAGTACAATGGCTCAAGATAGAAATCAAAGTAACAACATCCAACCCAACAGAATGAACAGTAATCTGACCTATCAGTTCTCTCAATAAATGTGAATGGCTTAAACTCTCCACTCAAGAGACATAGGCTGGCTGAATGGATAAGAAAATACAGGCCAAGTATATGCTGTCTTCAGGAAACACATCTAACCTGCAAGGATGCATATAGACTAAAAGTAAAAGGGTGGAGATCAGTATTCCAAGCAAGTAGAAGCCAAAAGAAGGCTGGTGTGCAGTTCTAATTTCAGACGATTTAGTTTTTAAACCAACAAAAGTAGTGAAAGACAAAGAGGGTCATTATATAATGGTGAAGGGCACACTTCAACAAGAAGAGATAACAATCTTAAATATATATGCACCCAACTTAGGTGCACCCAGATTCATAAAGCAAACTTTACTGGACCTAACTAAATGGATTAATAGCAACTCCATAATCACTGGAGATTTCAACACCCAACTGACGGCACAAGACAGATCCTCCAAACAGAAAATTAATAAAGAAATAATGGACTTAAACAAAACTCTAGAACAATTGGGTCTGACTGACATTTACAGAACATTCTACCCAAAATCCACGGACTATACGTTCTTCTCATCAGCTTATGGGACATCTCTAAGATGGACCATATCCTAGGACACAAAGTAAACCTCAAGAAATTTAAAAAAATAGAAATCATACCATGTATCTTCTCAGATCACAGTGGAATAAAAGTAAAAATCAACCGTAACAGAAACTCACATTTCTCCACAAAAACGTGGAAATTAAACAACCTCCTACTAAATGATTACTTCATAAATGAAGAAATCAAGATGGAAATAAAAAAATTCTATACTCCTACACTGCTGGTGGGACTGTAAATTAGTTCAACCTCTGTGGAAAGCAATATGGAGATACCTTAAAGCGATACAAGTGAATCTACCATTTGATCCAGCAATCCCATTGCTGGGCATCTATCCAAATGATCCAATGACACTCTACAAAAAAGACACCTGCACTCGAATGTTTATAGCAGCACAATTCATAATTGCAAGGCTGTGGAAACAGCCCAATTGCCCATCAATCCAAGAATGGATTAATAAAATGTTCTATATGTATACCATGGAGTACTATTCAGCTCTAAGAAACAATGGTGATATAGCACATCTTATATTTTCCTGGTTAGAGCTCGAACCCATACTGTTAAGTGAAGTTTCCCAAGAATGGAAAAACAAGCATCACATGTACTCACCAGCAAATTGGTATTAACTGAACAGCACCTAAGTGGTCACATAGGTACTGCAGGAATAGGGTATTGGGCAGGGGGGAGGGTATATACATATATAATGAGTGAGATGTGCACCATCTGGGGGATGGTCATGCTGGAGACTCAGACTTGTGGGGGGAGGGGGGAAATGGGCATTTATTGAAACCTTAAAATCTGTACCCCCATAATATGGCAAAATAAAAAAAAAGAATATTTCATTTCCATGAGATTATCTCTATTAAAAATGATATTTGCTGTTTTAACAGCAGCATTATTCCAAACAAGTTGGAATCTTTCCAGAAATTATTTCATGGATATTCAGGTTTTCCTGCCTTATTCTTCTGATTTGGTCAGCTGCTAGAAATGCCAGATGTCACCCATAAGATGAGAGATAAAGTTGTTTAAACAGAGTTACCCAGAAAGTTCATCATAGAGCTAGACAGATCTAATAAGGGTTTGGGACTACTCATCTTAGCTTTTACATGTTTACACACATGACCCTATCCTGTAAGAATTTATTGAGTTACAAGTATAAGCACAGCAATGTACTTTATGTCATTCTGCTAATTCTAGAAAATCATGTTCACGTTTCTTCTTCTTCTTGTTAGTTTTTTTTCTTTTTTTAATTTGAGAAAGGATCCCACTCTGTTGTCCAAGCTGGAGGGCAGTGGTGTGATCATAGCTTACTGCAACCTCAAACTCCTGGGCTCAGCCACTAAGTCCAGATAATTATTATTAGGTTGTTTTTGTAGAGATGTGTCTTGCTCTGTTGCCCAGGTTGGTTTCGAACTCCTGTCCTCAAGTGATGCTCCTCCCGTGTCCTCCCAAAGTGCTGGGATTATAGGTGTGAGGCACCACGCCTCTCTTCTTCCTTGATCCTTCCATAATGGTTATAAATTCTAATTTCAACAGATTATCTTAGTTACTATTAAAGCTATTTTATGTTATTTTCCATTAGGTAGCACATTCATTTGGAGTTTCAAAATATCATACACTTTAGTTTACATGTTATGCCAATTCTGTGAAAAAGAACCATGTTGATATCTTTTCTTTTTAGGTGAATAAACTAGTCAAGTAAGATGAATTACCTTGATCAGGATCACACAAAGTATCAAAACTGGAAATCTGTCAACAATCCTGCCAATTCCACCTTCCCTCTTGTTTCTATCATTCTCAAAATGATTTACTGATTTAGAGTAAACTTCTCTCAATCCTAGAAAGAATTTGAAGTAGTCACAATAAAAGCTATTTATACAAGCCTGCAAAAATAGATAATAAAGACAGTGAGGTATGCAGGCAGAAGGTAAAATAAATAAATATGGAGACTTAAATAATGACTGTGACTAGCCATTACGCTGAGGTGACAATTCTTAAATGTAATGGCAAAATCTTCTCTGCCCCACAAAGCAACGTTACGGGGAAGCGGCGGCAGGCCTTGTGCGGCTGCGCGAGCGGCAGCGGGCGTTCAGGAAGGGCGGAGCGACCGTCCGTGTCCGCCGGCGAGCGGCGACGCTGGAGCCCCGCCGAGGAGCCGTGGGCCGCGGGCCGCCCGCTCTAACCGGCAAGGCCGCGCACGCGCACGCGCACGCGCACGCGCGCCGCCCCACTTCTGCGTGCTTCGGTGGCGCGCCGCCCAGAGCGCCTGCGACTGGAAGCGTCGAGGAGAGTCCGCGGCCGGCGCAGCTGCCAGACGCGCCTCGCACCCTCGCGGCGACCACCGGCGAGGTTGCCCCTGGAGCGCCTGTTTTCCCTTAGCTTCTGAACTAGCGATGTAAAAGCTCTGACTATAAAAGTGGTGAGTGCAGTTTTTAAAAATGAATTATTCAGGGTGTAAACACCCAAGCAACGTTTTCCCTGGAGTCGTCGGCTTGAGTGTGGCGTTATTTTTGAATCAGTCTGCTTTTAGAGCCAGTAACAGTTCCAGCCCAGAGCAGCCGCCAGTCACAGAGGCGATTTGTCTTGTGCTTTTCGTGTAAGCACGCTTCGTTTCCTTGGGCTTCACTGCCCTGTGCCCCAGACACAGCATTTGGCCGATTGCGGTGTGTGGCAGCCCTGTGTCCGGCAAGCCTATCCGTTTGGTGCCTCCAACACCGGGTTCACTGGCTGTCTCTGCGCCACACTGTGGCAGTTCTCACAATATTGCAAAGTCTTTGATTACTATTACATCTGATACGGTGTTTTGTGATCAACAATCTTCAATGTTACTATTGTAATTGTTTTTGAGCACCACAAACCATGCCTGTAGAAGATGGCAAACTTATTGATAAATATTGCGTGTATTCCAACTGCCCTACTGACCACTGGTTTCCCTGTCTCTCTCTCTTTGTTTGGCCATCCCTATCCCCTGAGGCATGAGAATATTTGAATTAGGCCAAATAGTAATCCTACAGTGGCCTCTAAGTGTTCAAGTGAAAGAAAGAGTCGCATTTCTCTCACTTTAAATCAAAAGCTAGAAATGATCAAGCTTAGTGAGTTAGGCCTATTCAAAGCTGAGATAAAGCCTCTGCTAGCTAGGTGTCTTGCACCAGTTAGCCAAGCTGTAAATGCAAAGGAAAGTTCTTGAAGAAAATTAAAAGTGCTAACCCAGTGAACATGAAAATGATAAGAAAGCAAAACAGCCTACTGCAGATATAGAGAAAGTTTGAGTGGTCTTAATAGAAGATCAAACCAGCCACAAGATTCCCTTAAGCCAAAGCCTAATCCAGAGCAAGACCCTAACTCTCTTCAATTCTGTGAAGGCTGAGAGAGGTGAGGCAGCTTCAGAAGAAAAGTTTGAAACTCGCAAGAGGTTGGGTCATGAGATTTAAGGAAAGAAGCCGTCTCTATGACATAAAAGTGCAAGATGAAGCAGTAAGTGCTGATGGAGAAGCTGCAGCAAGTTATCCAGAAGATCTAGGTAAGATAATCGATAAAGGTGGCTGCGCTGAACAGTATTTTCAATGTAGATGAAACATCCTTCCATTGGAAGAAGATACCATCTAGAACTTTTATAACTAGAGAGAAGTCAATGTCTGGCTTCAAAGCTTCAAAGGACAGGCTGACTTTCTTGTTAGTGGCTAATGCATCTGGTGACTTTAAGTTAAAGCCAATCCTCATTTACCATTTGAAAATCCTAGGGTTTTTAAGAATTACGCTGAATCAGCTCTACCTGTGCTCTGTAAATGGAACTACAAAGGCTGGATGACAGCACATCTGTTTACAGGATGGTTCACTGAATATTTTAAGCCCACTGTTGAGAACTGCTCAGAAAAAAGATTCCTTTCATAATATTACTGCCCATTTGACAATGCACCTAGTCACCCAAGATTTCTGATGGAGATGCATAAAGAGATTAACATTGTTTTCATGACTGCTAATACAACATCCATTCTGGAGTCTATAGATCAAAGGTTAGTTTAAACTTCAAGGCTTATTATTTAAGAAATATATATCATTAGGCTATAGCTGCCATAGATAGTGATTCCTCTGATGGATCTGAGCAAGTAAATTGAAAACCTCTAGAAATGTTCTACCATTCCAGATGCCATTAAGAACATTCATAATTCACAGGAAGAGATCAAAATATCAGCATTAACAGGGGCTCATGACTTCAGTGAGGGAAGTAACTGCAGATGTGGTAGAAATGGCAAGAGAACTAGGAGTGGAAGTGGAGCCTGGATTTCATAATAAAACTTGAACATATGAGGATGTGCTTCTTACAGATGAGTAAAGAACATGTTTTTTTTTGTAGTGGAATCTACTCCTGGTGAAGACGTGAACATTGAATATTACATAAACTTAGTTGATAAAGAAGCAGCAAGATTTGAAGGAACTGACTTTAATTTTAAAATAAATTCTATTGCTGAAATGCTATCAAATAGCATTGCATACTACAGAGAAATCTTTTGTGAAAGGAAGCGTCAATTGATGCAGCAAACCTCATTGTCTTATTTTCAGAAATCGTCACAGTCACCCCAACCTTCAGCAGACACCACCCTGATCAGTCAGGCACCAGCAGCATCAAGGGAAGACCCTCCACCAGCAAAAAGATTATGACTCACTAAAGGCTCAGATAATTGTTAGTATTTTCAGCAATAAAGTATTTTAAATTAAGGCATGTACATTGCACACTTAATAGACTATAGTATAGTGTAAACATATCTTTTATATGCACTGAGAAATCAAAACATTCATGTGACTTGCTTTATTGAGATATTTGCTTCATTGCCAAGGTCTGGAACCTGCAATATCTCCAAGATATGACTGTATATAGAGTTCCGTGGCAATGGTTTACAGTGGTCACCAACGTTTTTGGCACCAGGGACTGGTTTCATGGAAGAAAATGTTTGCATGGATTGGGTTAGAGGGGCTCACGGGGATGTGATGATGGGGAGCAGCTGTAAATACAGATGAAGCTTTGCTCCCCCAACCCTCGTATGCGGCCTGGTTCCTAATAGGCCACGGACCATGCTGGTCCCCAGCCCAGGGATTGGGGACCATAGGTTTAATAGATTATGTTTAGTCTTTAAGCTTTTGTTTAATGGCAATAGGACATTTTAAATATTCATGATATTTAATAATGACTTCTGCCTTAAAAGTTTCTAAAACATTTAATAAAGTATATAATGTTTTTATATTTGCTCATTCAATCAGAAGCATTTAATGGGACCCTATTTTATATGTACCAGGTGTTGAGCTCATAGAAGAATCAGTTCCTCATTAAAGAAAAGGTAGTCTTTTAATAACCAAAAGGCATTTTCTGGTAATTAATATAGTCCCATGGTTTCTCATTTTAGGTTAAAGGGTTTTCATTGACAATCATCTTATACTTTTCTCTAAGAGGGAAAAGAACAATGATTTGAGCCTCTACATCTTTTTTACCCCTTGCTTTTTGTTTGTCCTTTTCTTCACTTTCTAAATAATGTATTATTTCTGCAGGTCAAAATTTCAGCTTTGTCGGTTGAAATTCTCTCTCAATATCTCAGGAAAGTAAGAAAAATGCTGCCTTTTATTCTGGTATTTTAAAATTATCTTTTTTGAATTACTTAACTCTGGTTTGTTCTCTGTCAGAAACAAAATCTACCTGCAATATGAATAAAATATTCAGGACTTTTTTTTAAATTAATAAACTTGTAGTTACAATTAGGCATAAAGGACAGCCATTGCTGTTTATCAACGCCCAGCTAATTAGTGAGTAAAAAGATTACAGTGAATGTTTTAAAAACTAGTATAATAGGAAGAAAACAAGCAGTTAACCCAGCTCTTACAACACAGCCATCCACTTTAACGGCCTCTTTAGTCGGGCATCCATCCTTGAAAGTCTCCAGTGGGCTCTGTTATAAAGTTAAGAAACACTGCCTGTGTATACTAATAAACAATGATGTGATTAAATAGCTTTGTGCATCAGTGCATTTTTTTCTGGATGGCAGTTCATAAATAAATCCCTGTGCTAACAGTTTATATAGTAAATGGAATCTATTAATAGGAACCTTGAGTAAAGTGGCCCTCCCATTTAGTATTAGATAGGAAAGCCACTAAAGAGGAGGATTCTTTCAGGGCCAAATAATTTGTTGGAGAATCTCTTTAAAAAGAGGGAATTCAGTTTCTATCATCTTTTCCAGATAAAATGAGTACATCAGTGATATACACATTTGAGGACACTCAGCCCATGGTATTTTCCTTACCTGAATGGATAAACTTTCTGGACCTCAAGTTTGTCCAGATGTAAATGAAAAGGTAGGAGAAAATGTGTTCTCAGCTCCCTTCCAGCTGCGACATAATATAAGCCAACATTAGAGCCTGGGGCAGAGATCATGGCCCCCTGCTTGGGCAATCAGAAATCAGGGTTGGGCAACCTGGTGAGGTGCTAAGGCAGCTCATACGGACTTGGGAGAGATATTTGCTAAATTTTGGAGAATTTTGTGAGCCAGCTGTTAAATATGGCCATTATTAAACTTAAAGGATATAAACTTAAAATTCAATAAATGATACCTTAAAAGGTATTAGCTATGTTCTTGAAGTTAGTTACACCTATTGCATCTGTATTGTGTAACTATTATTTAATACTATGTAATGTCGAGCTGCTGGGTATCTATCTCTGCTTTACTTGGCATTCAGTGATGTCATGTTGGAAGCTTGAAATTACCCACAGTGGGAGGATTTCCACCATGGAAACAGTCAAGTGTTACAAATTTAGAGAACTGGTTGTTAAACATTTACCAGCATACCACCAGGGTTGCCAGGCTGAGACCAAGGAAAGGAGGGAAGAGTGGATCTAAGTAAGGGAATCAGAGTTCCACTACCCGGCAGACTACATGATGTCTAGATAGGGCAGGTTCCACAAGAAATATTTTCACCTAGGTACACTGAGTCATATATTCCCTTTAGCCTAATACAAATCTGGTTCTGTGAATGAGAGAAGAAAAGAAGGAGGATTGGATAAGCGGAGTCTTAGACTGATAAAATAGCTCTAAGATAGTTTAGGTCGGGCCAGTGTGGAGTCTTTGAGCCAAAGTCACCTGTGAAAGGAGTCTTGCATCTCCCAGAAATGGGCCTTCCTACGTTTCCGCGCTGCACTCCATCATTGCCTGAGAGCAGCCTGTGGAAAGTGTGATTGGTGCCACGGCTGTGACGTAGTAGCAAAGGGCAAAGGCAGGGCTGGGAGAAGTGCAGGGAAGAAGATGGAGGGGCTGAAGGGAGAATGAAGACCAGCAAATAGTCTAAGTTGGCTGTAAGAGAGGGCTCATGGGAGCAAAGAATGGGCAGTGTTGAATGCAATTTTTCTCTTTAAAATGCATTGCTTAGTACTCTCTAGTGAAGCATACAGTGGAGATGCTCTTGACATTGAAAACCTCTAGAGCCAGCTCTCTCAACTGTGTGGATAAGTATCCAAGACCTGACTTGAGCCTTAAGGAAAGAAGGAATATTTTGTTAGACACACAGGTGCATATTATCCTATATCTCTTTATGTTACCAGCTTACTGAACTTGCAGCTGTCATCATGCATTATTGTAACTGTAGGATGAGAAGGAAGGAGCAACATTTCCAGTCACCTAAGAAGAATGCTGAGGAAGAACAAAACCAAAGGTGGCTTTAACAAGTAAGAAGAAGCCAACATTCATTCATTCAATCAATCAGTGTCTATTGAGCCCCTGCCGTGTGCCAGACACTATTAAGTATTCTGGTCATAGAGCAGTGAATCACACAGAAAAGAACGTGCCCTCATGGAGCTTGCATTCTCGTTGGAAAGACAGACAATAAATAAATTAACAAAATAGTTAAATAATGCGCCTTCACTAAGCCTCATGAAGTCCATCAAGCAGGGCAGCAGGATATGGGAGGATGCTCCTAGTCCTCATAGGTAGTCAAGAAAGGTTTTTCTTAAGAACTAAGCAGCTCTCATGACTAGAGCTTTCCCTTTTCTATTGACAGTAAAGTGACCCCCACTATTCTAGATTCCTTTGCTACGAAAAACTGCGCACCAACTAATACAACCTCCACCTTACACTGACCCCGTTCTCTATGCACCACATGTTCAAAAGCATGTCGTAGAAACACTACATGTTGTAGACATTAGTTTCTTAGTTCCAAATAAATCTATATATTAAAAAAATTCCTCCCAATATTTTTGAAAAATTTTTTTAGCTAAAATCCAACAAATGTGTAAGCAAGACCACAGGATTTTTTTTTTGAGTTTTACTTTTTTCTTTAAAAACCGCAGTTGCCTCTTTTATATTTTATCCTCACAGTATAATAAGTGTGAAAAAGATAAAATTTCTCATATTTTAGATGTATACAATTTAAGCATCATTATCTTGAATTATTAAATTCCATTTGGTTTTGGAAAATTAGTTAATATACAAAAAGTTGGGAACAGAAAGAACTAAACCCCTCTTCTTTTTTGTTACACAGAATATTTAGATACTTAATCTGAGGCAAAATACTTATTTTCACGTTCCTCTACCTTCACATATTGATATATTGATAAAATTATGTTTCGTCTTATCGTCAAGCCAAGTTTACCAGCCGCCCATACAAACTCGGTAATGAAAAAGATGACCATTAACTATAAAATCGATTTTACAACGTGACTCCAAACACTGGAATGTGGTGCTACATGCTAGCTCTGTCTTCTTCATAATCCTTTTCGGTGCACCAAGATTGATGGAACTCAAGCATGAAAGCCAGAGCTGAGCCTCCAACACTGTGTGTTACGTGCAGACTGTAGACTAAGGCCAAACGTGATGACTGTATCAGTACACATTGGCTTTAGTCTACAGTCTCTCAATTCTTCACCTTAATTTCCATTTGGCATTTACAGTTCTTTTCCAAACACTTGGGAAGCTGTGTCTCAAGTCTCTGACATGGTTGGATCTCCAGAGAGGACAATGTTTCTGTTCATTCTCCTGATTGTCCTGATGTCCAAGATGCAGCTAAAGCAAAACTGGCCTGCACATCTAGGTAGAATCCTAGAAAATGGAGAGGCTCAAACATTAGTTCAGCAATATATTCTATGTTTTATGGAGTATTCATTGAAGGTTACAAGAAATTAATGGACTTCAAGTTCTGATCTTAGGTTTTTAAAGATTACTTGTTCCATAAATTCTCCATTATATCCTAATAATCAAATATACCATGGCAGATTGGTCACTTTGTGGTATATTTGGATTTTTCTATTGCTTTATCATAAGTAAAAATGTCCAGGTCATCAACATAGGGGGAAGTACAAGATAAGCCAAGAGCCATACAAGGCTTCCACCAATTTTGTTTGTGCTTGATTTTTTTTTCTGATTCCTTCATAACAATTCAATAAAGTCTAATAAACAGAAGCCCTTTGCATTTGTAGTTTCTTATCCTGTGCCGCTCCATGACATAGATTCCTTCTCCCCTGTTGCCACTCTGCCTGATCTATTCTAGTTGGGGTCCAAGATCTGAGGTAGAATGGAGTTGGAGCTATGAGCAATCTCCTGCTGGGTATCCATGCTGTTCTGGGGGAAGGGGCAGCTGGTGTCGTGGAGGGACGATAGCAGGCAGGCAGGTACACAACCCGCTTTGTCAGGCAGTCATCTCCCCCACCCAGCACGGCTTCCTCTCATTCCTGCTCCCACCCTACATTTCTCTATTCAATCTAATTATCTTTCCTTTATAAGCAATCTGTTAATTCTGCTTGACAATTTTAAGTTTGTTTTTCTATCTTTAGAGTTCAGAAATTTGACCAGGATATTATCTACCTCCATAATTTTTCATTGATTCTGTTTCATTAATACAGAAGAGTCTTTCATATCTGAAAGATCTGAAAATTTGAGATTCACATTATGGAAAGGCATAGTTTATAAAAGTTTTCTTCTATTATTTAATTACTACTTCTCTATGGTTCCTTTTTTCTACCTCTTCTTCTAGATCAGCAACTATTTAAATATTGGGTTTCTTAGACTAGTTTTCTGTTTCCTCATCCATGAATTCCATTTTTGAAATTTTACTCTTGATTTCATTTCATCTCCTAAAACATGAATATGGTCTTGGCAGTTACTATATTATTTTTGTTTTCATGTTCCTCTATTGGATTTTTAATGATTTTTAATGATTGGGAAATCATTTTTATTTCCAGGAAAACCTCTGGTACTATAATTGTATCCTCTTAAGAGGTTTGTTTTACATAATCTTTTTTTTGAGACAGAGTTTCACTCTATACCCCTTGGTAGAGTGCAGTGGTATCACGGCAGCTCACAGCAACCTTCACCTCCGGGGCTCAAGCGATCCTCTTGCGTCAGCCTCCCGAGTAGCTGGGACTACAGGTATGCACCATAACACCTGGCTAATTTTTCTATGTTTTTTAGCGAGACCTCATCTCTTGCTCAGGCTGGTCTCAAACTCCTGAGCTCAAGTGATTCTCCTGCCTCAGCCTCCCAGAGTGCAAGGATTGCAGGTGTGAGCCACCGCACCCAGCCTCTCTTAAGAATTTTAATCATATTTTATCTAAGATTTCTTCCATTTTCTATATTAGCTCCACCTTCATAATAGAGGTTTATTGTAGTTTTCCGGTTTAGTCTCTTCTTTTATGGGGCTGTTATGTTCCTAAGTGGCTTGTGATCTTTTCCTGCCTATTCATGTTGATAGTGTGCTGGTTCTCAACACCTTTGTGGGACTCTCTGGTTCTTGTGTCTTGACAGTGGAGTAGGGATTTTTCCCTCAGTGGGCAGCCAGTGATCAGCCTGGCCCCTTTGTTGACGTTTAAGTGGCAGCAGACCTCTTGGTTCACAAGTCCAAGTAGATAGAGATAGGCTGACCTCAGCCCAACGGGGAAACTACCCCTCATAAGGGGCCACCATCCAAGGGACAGTTAGCCTCTTTCACTGCTGTATAAAGCAAACAGCAGGGACATTTCTCCCTCACTTTCTCTGTGTGCCCACCCAAGTCAGCTTCCTTCCAACCCCCTCAACTCCCAACAATTCCCATTTACATCTTTACCCTCCACCTGCACCTTCTTTCAAAGACTTGATTGATGTCTCACTAAATGAAGAACCTCTTCAGGTGGCCAGGATCAGCCCTTGACTTTTTCTGGATGACCACATTCAGAAATGGGAATGTGAGGCCAGGTCGCCAGCTTCCCAGAAACCCACATCCAAATGTTTTAAAAGCATTTCTAATTCTTAGGAAGAGAACATTTTACTGGAAGATAAAATCATATTATTGCTTTCCTAAATTAGTTCTCTAGAAATAAAATATGTATGAAATATTGAATAGTATAAAAGTATATCTGGATATTGTCATTCAAATGTATAGCTGTATAATATTCTTTAAATGCTCACTTTTGATTTGCTAGTCCCATCATTGATTTGGTTATTGCAAACTGGTTCATATTATTAGCTAGTTTTCCATATTAGTAATGTTAGCTAACATTTACTAGGTGTCTATTATGTGCCAGGCACTGAAGTGTTTGCATGTATAAGGTTATTAAATTCTCACAAAACCCTCTGAAATAAGTACTATTAATATTCTTTTCAAGGCATTACAATATAGAAACTAAAGTCTTGAGAGGTTAAGTAGCTTATGAAAGTCACACAGCTAGTAAGATGCTTTATTTACCAACGAAATAATGAGCAACTTGAAAATAGCTCATGACATACACTTTTCTGCATTCCCTACTGTGCTTAGCCTGCAAGGCCCCCAGCAAATAAACAGCTACTGAAAGAAGAGACAATGTGGTTTTTTTACCCATATTTGATCCCTAGAACACAGTGCTATAAGGCAAATGCTTCAAAAATGTTTTACTTATAAATGAAAGCATTAACAGGCACTGAGATTTAGAAAGCAAATCCACATAAGATCACCTAACGCTATTTACAGAAGACTTGACTTTCAGCCACTAACCTGAGTTCCAGGGATTCAAATATGAATAAAATGTTTCCTCTGTCCTTAAAGAACAAATAGTCTGGAGAAGAAGCACATACACACACAAATATAATAAAATATGATTATTTTTAAGCTGTACATGTAAAGTGCTATGGGGCCACACATGAAAAGCATATTAATTTTTCTCACAGGATCATAACTTTTTTCCTTTCATTAATTAATAGTAGAATCTGATATAGAAAGAAACACTACTTTGGAGTTTTTTTTATTAGAAAGTTTATTGCATTAATCTATAATCTCATTTGGTGATATAAATGACAATGTAGGCAAATACTGATGAAAGTTTATCATCTTTGGAAAATAGAGATATTTCAACACTAAAAACATTTTTTTTGTTGTTTGCTACAACCAGGTAAATCCTAATGAATTTTGATTTTTTTCTTTTTAAAAATATAGTTTGCAATTCATTCATATCAAAATGAAGCCTAGGTTAAATACTGAATAAGCAGACCCAGTGGCAGGACACCGATATTAACAGGACTCTAGAAGGGCAGTTTGCTGTACATCTTTAGTTAATCGACAAGCACCCATCCACACCATGTGATCTGCACTTGCTTATCTATGTACACTTTCATGACATAAAGCCTTTAACACCAAAATATCTCTTAAGTATTCAGTTTGAATAATGAAGAGATTTTACCCAGAGATAGAAAATTCATTATCTAAAAAAAATAACCTTAAAACTTAATTTTTTAATCATTTTATTTTAAGCATAAAATGGACTTCTAATAATGACAAAAATTGCAAATGGTATTATGATATTCTTGTTCAACTTTTATAATATTTATGGTTTAAAAATCTCAATAATTGACAACTACTGTGGCTCTTTGGGGTCAAGATGAATACATTTTCATAAACTGTTTCATTTCTCGCAACACACAGTCATTGTGCTAATGGATTTGGTTGGGGCAAATATAACTGTCCTATTGTAGAACTCTATGATTGGTTTTCCTGAAATTGGTGAATAAAAATTCCATAAAGGTAATGCCAAATACATTAAACTCTGTTAACATTATTACTATGTCATAGAAGAATTAATGTCAAGCACTATAAAATAATTATGAAATTATCCTTATCATCATATAATTAACTACAAATAACATATTCTTTTTATTAAAGCAAATATATGAGTTATCATTTGGATAAGTTCTGATGTATTTATATATAAATACCAATAATTTATACATTTTCTGATACATCAAGTTCTAAGGAAATAATAATAGTTTGGCTGACATTTCTTTATGAATGGTTTTTGCCTATATGAATGGTTTCCCACATTCCTATATGAATGACATTCTTATGTGAATGGCAAAGGAAATGAATGATTTTCATATAGGAAATCATTTTATAAGAAATTTCATTCCTGTATGAAAATCATTCACTTCCTTTGCCATTACAGGACATATGGGAGAAATTAATTTTAGGGTCCAAAATTAATACGGGTTCAAAGATCATGAGAATAGATTCACTTTGTATGAAGAATGACACTGCCATCAAATTACATTTGATGTATCTGAGAAAGTTCCTAAAGGTGGTAATAATTTCAAGGGAAAAAATTTGCCAGGGTTCTTTTGTCTTTTGTTTAATTCTCATTCTGACAAAAAGTAATCCTCTTTATCCAAATCTATATCAAAGTACCTAGAAAATTTTGCCTTCTCAACCAGACCTCTCCAAATGCAACATGTCATATTATAATATCCAAATGTCTATGTGAGTTCTGATGTCTGAAAGTCCCGAGTGAACTCTGATAAGAATTGCCTCGGGAACAATGTTTCGGGACATCAGCCAGCCCGGGCAATTTATTTGTCAGAATGCATAGGAAGGCCTGGCGACAGCCCTTTGGAGTTCACATCTGTTGCTCAGGTTTTCTACCTAAGTTTCTGTTGCCTTTGTACATGAAGCTTTCATTTTGAAATAGTGGAATAAGAAAAGAAACTAATGTTTTCTTTACCTATCTCCAGGGAGCATCAGGGAAACTCAGTTTACCATAGAGCTCTAAAGGGATGATCCTTAAAAAGAGAAGAGGGAAATGTCTTATTTTTTTTTCTTACCAAAAAGGACTCGCTGTGGCTACTGACTTACAAGTGTCTCAGTGAAATGCCTATCCTCTGGAGTCAAGGGTCAGCCAGTGGTTAACTATTCGAATAAATCAATTGTTTCTAAGGTGTGTTCCAGGTAATTCTTTATTTCCTTGAATTGACTCTGGAGTTCCTTAAAAGAAACAGCCATCAAAGGAGTGAGTGTTATAAGAGTGTTTGTTGTATTATGCACCTGACCAAACCACCATCATAGGTGCAGGTGCGTGACATGAAATAACTAGATATCCCAACTTGATGACTGGCAGGGACAATGCCTTACGTATGCTACCGGCAGATGGATGCACTCTACACACTTGCCAATGGACTCACTGAAACAGAATGCCATATAGGGTATCATGTCTTCAAAAGATTGAAGACCACTGTTTTCTCTTACGAAGTTGCTTCCTTATTCAGCCTTTCAGCCCTTCTACTGCTTGTTGAAGTAGATTAAAAAAAAAAAAAGTGAAACTGGCTCTCTTGCCTCATGTCAGCATGCTCATAAGACAACTTCCTTGGAGTGAAAAATATTATTGCATCAGTATGCACAGGATGAGCATCCACCCTGATTTGCCTAGAACAGTCCAGATTGAAGTCCATAGCAGGACAATTATTAATAATGCCCTTATTTACTCTCAAGAGTGTCCCAGTTTGAATGATCAGTTATATATATGGTCACAATAATGAAGGTTTTTAGGAAGATGAGTCTGTAATACTCAGTGACAATGTTTCCTTCCTGTTCCCCTTCTCCCTAGTTTAACCAAGACTCAGGGAACCAAGAGATCAAAAAGAACTCCATTTTGAAATATTAAAAAGCTTCTCTATTTCAATCATAAGCCAATCACCTATGGTTACTATACTATTTTAGTAATGACCAACTTTAATAGATTCCAATTATATATTTTCATTTCTTCCTTCCAAAAGAAAAAAGAACAATGCATTTTTATCAAGCAAAAGATGAGTGGTAATAATACAAGAAACAGGGAACACATATAATAGTTTTTTCATTAACAACCCAAACACTACAAAACATAGAATATACAACTTAAAAATGAAAATACAAATTAATGAAAAACGGGGTACATGTCATATTAGCAATGCAAAAGACCAGCTTAAGCATAGTTTCTCTAAACCAACAATTAATAAAAGAAAAGTGCCCTTTTCTCAAATACGCACAAAAATATTTCAGTCACTTATAGGGAAAGATTAATCAAAACTTTCTGCTAATTCTATATTACAGCATGTTTACTAACGGTTTACAAAACTTAAGCATCTTCTTATACTTAAAATTTACAATCTTTACCAATCATTACATACTCATTAATCCAGTCTGTCAAAAATAAAATTATTTCATTTCTATTTGTTATGAAATAATTATTGATATGTTATGAATCGCAAGTGGTGAATAACTATGATGGGGACAGTGATCAGAATAATGTAACGAATCTAAAGTGGGATCAAATAGAAAAGGATCAAAGGATCAAATAGAAAAACCACCTCTGCCTGGCACATTTGTGTATTGACTTCTGCAATACTTCTAATATTTCTAAAACAATCCTAATTGTACATTTTCCCACTCTAAACAAAATCTAAGATTTTCATATTTATATTTTCTGTCCACTTCTAGAGTTTATTCCAAGTCTATCCAGTCATGCCACCAGAAAGAACGTTTCCTCCTGCATTCATAGTATCCCTACAAGTCTGAGTCCGGATGAAAAAAATTAAGCAATAAGGACTCAATAATATGCCCTTTTTCTTCTGCATGTTTAGTGATTCCTACTTTTATGAAGTAAATTCTATGAGAAACTGTACGATCCTAGGTACAGCTCTATGATGCAAATGAGAAATAAAACATTTACATTTTAATTTTTCAAGCAACAATACCAATGTCCACTGCAACCCGTGTCACCGAAGGAGTTCTGCAAGTTCATGCTTTTAGCCAACATTTTACAGTAAGTCATGCTTCACGGGTGCAGTTCTAAAACTAACAGCCATGGGAACTCAAGTCACTATCTCCTTCCACGCCACCACCTGTACAAGAAGCACCTACAGTCGGTGTCAGCCTCTGCTTTGAGTTTTCTGGTTCATGTCCAACAATTGCCTACCAAATTGGTCAACATTCACATAAGGTGGCAAACTTGAGGATGGAGAAGAAGCAAACTGCAGTTCTGGAAAGGTTTCCAGTGGCTACCAAGCAAGTCCTTTGGTGTCATTCGCTGTTGCTGCTGCTGCTGCTGCTGCCACCATCCTCTCCCTTCGTGGAAGAGGAACTATCTCGGACTGGCAGCAGGTCATAATGACAAGGGATGTGACTGTTCTTTGGGAGGTCGTATGGATCCTGGGTGAGATGCCCATTATTGCTGAATATTCCTTGGACAACACTCACTGTAGGTTCTGTGATAACCAAGGACACATTAAATTATCAGTAATGGAAAATTTTTTAACAAAGAATATGGCATTTCTTACAAATATCAAACACACAAAAGGAATTTTTCTAAAAATATAAGAAAATATTGGTTTTAAAAACATGATTCCTTTATAATCACACAGGGGTGGCAACTCTGTGACTGCTGGGCTAACTGACATGCACAGATAGTGTTCAGAACAAAAGGATGGCCACATGGCTGGGTGGGACCACATCAAGGGGATATACAGAAACCGTGGATATCAGTCACTGTCTGAAAAACACTTTGGGGATAATCTAGTCCAAACGCTTTATTCTACAGGTGAGAAGACTGAGGTCCTTCAAGGTTAACTCAATTCATGGAAACATTCAACAAGTTCTCAACTTTAGGACTCCACACTCAAATTTTCAGCTGAGTCCCCATTCTACTGTGGCAGGCTTTGGGGACAGTTTAAAGGAGAATTGTTACTGACTTTTCAAAAATAAAGTTAGTTCACTCTGGCTTCCATTTTTAAAACTTGTCTTAATACTTTAAAAATGAATTGTTTTACAGATATTTTTCAGTGACATGTCTAGCATGAAATGAATTACTAGTGATAAATTAGCCACTTCATTTAAGCTGTAGAGAACTTTTAAAAGTCAAAGTCATAAATACTAACAGAGATATAGGAAGAGGTGAGTGAGAGAGAGAGAGACAGAGAGAGAAAGAGAGAGAGAGAAATAATTAAAATACACAGCCCTACTACCTAGCCAATGGTGGTTCTGGTATGCTTTATCATTTCCCAAATAGTATTTGCAAAGGGCAATCAAAATAATTCTAATTTTAAATTGATTTCTTATTAATTTGTATCAGATTCACATCTGAGAATATTACTGATATATCAGATAAGGTTAAAAGTAAAATGTTTCCTGCTATAACTATTTTATTAGTATAATGAATACAACCAGGAAATGGAACCACCTGTTTAATCCACTTGGACCATTTGTTTTGGCTACTTAGCTATATTAGCTAATGTGACATATGCTTTTCTACATGTGTGCTAAAGTACTCACTATGGTTACAAAACAAAAGACGGACGACGGGGTGGAAAATAAGGAATGTTTACTTTAAATTTTCTAAATGGTATTTTCCTTGAACAATTTGAAACCAATTAATATGATCACTGCAAACACAGATTGCAGCTTAAATATGAACCATTACTTTCCATAAGAGTTATATGAACTGCAACTATTGTATTCCCAAATACTTTAAATTCCTTAAAAAATCTTATGCACTAGGTTCTTTCTATGGTTAGGAGAACTCACCAACTTCATAGACATTCTTGTTGGCTGAAGTTGAGTTATTGATCTCTGCATATGGGGAATCTCTTCGTGCCGGTGATTTCATCTCCACATAGCCACATTCTGAGGTTTTTGGGATAAGTACAGGTGGGTCTTTAATAGTAGCATATGGGTTTTCAGAACTGCTGAGGGAGCAGGTACTGGAATTATATTCAGAATTCTTCCCTAGGTCTGTGAAGAGAAATGGGAAGAAAAAGCAAATGTTGTTTCATGGCAACATCATTTCTCTATGATAATTTACTTGGGCAGGTTTCTTCTTTTTCTTTATAGCTAGGTCCCTATAAATATACACAATGAAAACACTACTATACCTTTTCTGCTTATTTTGGAGAGAATCTGCTACAGAATTTCTCATCTATAAAGCAATTTTAGCACCTCTCTGAAGTGAGCACCAATGTAAATATCATGGATCTGATTTCGTTTTGATGATCACATTCCAGTGTAATTAATTCCATTTTATTTTACTAATGGAAAATGTACTAATTGAAGCCTTTGCGATCAATCAAGACACCAGCTCCTGATGGCCCCAGAAGCACTGGGGGGGAGGGGGTTATGACCATGGTGAGAAGGCGTTTGTACTGGGAGAGTTCCTTGTGAAGCCTCAGTAATGGCCACTTATAGCTCAGACTCACCCTCAAGAGCCTACCTCAGTCAACATGTGAACGCTGATCTTTTATTGCTTTCCCTGCTATTTTCGTTTTTACATATCTCTCTCCCTATAAGGCTATTTCTTTAATTGAATCTTTTGTTCCCCAAGACTTAAGCTCTAAGAAGATCCACCTTTGGTCACTCTCTTGCCGTCAGTCAAACATGTCTGTGTGTTTGGTGTAGTTATTTAGCAAGTCCACATTTCCTCTACGCTGCCACTCTAGCTTGTTTAAAAAATATTTCAGTCTCCGAGATAAAATATTTTTTTACAAAATTGTGATTCTGACATATGTATTTCTTCCTCAAATTTACACCATACCTTTTAAGGATTTTCCCAGATAGCTTCTATCAAGTCCAAAAGCACCTGGGATAGAGGAAGAAAAACACCCAGTGAGAACTTAAGGGAAGAGAATTCCCAGGGCACGGAGGAGGGTCTCCCCACTGCAGCGGACAGTCAAGGCTGCTGCTTTTCCAGCTTTTACACCACGTCAGTTGTGCCGGATGTCCCCAGTGTTTAGAATTGCACACACACTCTCTCCAGTCATTCACAGTGACTTTGGGAGAGGCTGATCAAAACGGGGTAGAAACTGAGGCACAGAGATGAATCAGTATGCTCAATTCAAGGTTGTACAGTAAAAAGAAAGAACACAGCTAAGACTAGAACTGAAAATTCACACTCATGTGCAGATCTCTCAAGGCTCTGATGGTTTTCAAATTACCACTATTATTCAATTATAGTATTGCCCTCACTATAAGCATGTTTCCTAGAGACTGGAAGCTCCAAACACTGCGACTAACACTTAACAGGCAATACCAGCTCTTGGCCATCCTTATTCAGTTTTTATTTTAATGATTTGACTTTTCCAGGTATGGGGGCATACTTGTGTATGAGCCTAGACAGTTCCCTTGTTTTAAAATGACTGGCCTTTATTTTTGAGGATCAAGAAAGAAACAGGAGTGTTTCTGCTCACACTGGGAGAAATTAAGTATGTAAGCAAGCGAGAACATGCAATCACTTATGGAAATCAATAGGTCACAAGAATATTCTATAAAATATAAGCATTTAATCATTTAATCACAGATTCATAATATTACCAAAAGAGTAAGAGGACATTACCTAGCCCACTTTATACCACTTGGTATATAAATGATAAATTGCATTATTAATACTGCATAGGAATCAAGGATTCTAATGGAGTTGTGTTTTGACAAACAGGACAAAAGCCAATAGATTAGGAAACAAAGGACTTAGATTTCATCACTTATTAGCCATATGACTTAGGGCAAGATGTTCAACTTTGTGAGTGTCAATATTCTCATCTCTACAATGGGGAAAATAAAACTTGCCTTCCAGCTTCACGGGGCGTTACCACCATCAAGTGAAACAGAGAATACGAAAAGGCTTTGTAAACTTTGACGCACCAGACAAATTAGTAGTGTTGCGATTACTGTAACACTTAATGTGTCACATGAATCTCAGGTTCAGTCTATCTGTAACCATTCCAAGGCATTTTCAATGATCTTTTTAAAAAAAGTTACAGACTTGGGTTAAAAGCAGAGAGCACAGCACTGATGTGTGACGAACATTCCAAACAAGCCTGACACCTTGCCATGGGGCATGCAGCTCTTAGCTCGATGTGCAGCTGCTCCAGTTCCGATGGTGCTGTTTTGTGGGGACCACAGAGTGAGGACACGCTGCTGTGGAGAAAGCAGAGAGGCTCCCCGACAGGGAGAGAGTGTGCAAAACCTCATCACTGCGGACAGGAAATGGGAATGTTTTCCCCTCTCCAGTCTGGGTGGTGAAGAGTTTAGCCAAGCTCCCAGCCAGGGGGAGAGGCACAGGGTGACACAGGGAGGTGGGATAAGTGGGTGGGTAGCACAGAAGTCCCCTTACCAAAGAGGGGTTTGGCCTCTGCTGAGGGGCTCCTGAGAGGTAGCTCAGTCCACAGAATGCCCTGCCCAGTGGGAGTGTTTTGTTTACCTGGGGGCCAAGGGCTACCCTGAATGGTGGGACAAGGTAACTTATCGTAGGGGTTTGGGCCTGTGGCCTTCTGGAGGGGCAGAGACTAAAGGTTAACCGCACGAGCAGTCTAGCATGTCTACACGACCAATCCCCCAGAACCCTGGATCTGAAGGCTGAGGTGAGTTTCCTGGCCGGCAGTTCCCTGTGGGTGGTCACACATTATTGCTAGGGAGGTCAGCACTGCCTGTGGCGCCACTGGGAAAGGACAAGCAGAAGCATCGTGCTCTGAACCTTCCTGGACTCTGCCCATGTGTCTCTTCCCTTGGCTGATTTTAATCTGTATCCTTTTGTTATAATAACTATCTCCATGAGTGTCACCATTCAGTGAATTCTGAGAGTCCTTCTAGCAAATTCCTGATACATAAGGTGGTCTTGGCGAGCCCTGAACTTGCGGTTGATGTCAGAAGTGAGGGTGGTCTGGGGACTCCAGGCTTTGCAAGGAGACTCCGTGAAGACGGGGCAGGGCCTGTGGGCTTGACAGCAGCCTGCTCATGGAGCTCTGCCTCTGCTGTTCTTTGCTTCTCTGGTAGCAAACCCTTGCGTCTAGCCGTGCAGTGGCTTGCCTTCCCCGGGGGGTTAAGGGGAGAAGCAGCTTGGAGTAGGTAGTAAGTTGAGTTGATAGGAAGAAGAGCTGGGGCTGTGAGACCAGCCACCCCTGCCAGATTGTCTCTGCTCTGCCTTGGAGCACTGGAGAGCTATCTTAACAAGGGAGCAGGCGAGCTTCCTCATAAACTCCTCTATGTACCAATCCTGAGCTCAGGGCTTCCAGATTCTTGGTTTAATCTAATTCACACAAGAAGCCAGTACACGCTCATTACCCCCATTTTACAAATGAACAAATCAACTCTGACAGGGGAAGCGATTGGCCCAGTGCCATATCTCAGGGCTTCGTGTGTCAAGCTCAGGGCTCTTCCAGATGCCGTCACGACTGCTCCACCACTCTACACGCCTGCACGCTTCATCATCCACAGCTTGCCTGTGTTCTCTGTGAGGAACAACTTTTGTGCAAAAGCTTTAAAGGGCCACTAAATGCAGAATTGCTCTGGGGTGAGGATAAACCAAAGAGATCTGGGGAGGATCAAGATGGTGGACGAGAAACACCGCCAGACAGAGTGTCTCTGCAGAGAAGACAGATTCTAGCAGAAATTAGAAAAAAAAAAGCAAGAAGACTAGCATACAGCGGAGGAGGGCCGGAAGGAGGGGTACCTGAGACCCTGGGAGAGTCCACGGGAGGAGGCTGCGGAGGAGAACTGGAAGCTGAGACCGCTGAAGTAGCCCGGAGACCAGTGGGAAGGATGGGTGGATCTGCCTTTTCCCCTCCCCTGCATCTGGGACTGCTGGTGGGCTCCCCAGCGAGTGGAGAGACCTGCGGACATCAGCCCAGAGATGGCTGCCGCCAGCTAGCGGTGAGCCTGTAGCGGATGCGGCACCAGGCTCTCAACTCCCTCCGGGCACCTCCGGGTGCACAGACCCGAGTGGGCGGCAGGCGCCATATTGCCTCCTTCTCCCCTCCGCCCACCCTACCCGCGGCTGCCCAGAGAGACAGTACAGCCACCAGCCGGAGGCACCTCCAGGGAACGGGACCTTCCCTTTTGGGACCTTACAACTGACTAAGGGGAACTCAGACTGTGAGCTCCCTACCCGCCAGCCCTCCCAGGTGCTGCTGGCACGGTGATCCCAGAGAACGGGGCAGACCCTGAGGCTGAGAGACATAGACCCAGCTTGGGCTTCCTGTGGAAGAATTGGGACCAGCACTCCTCACCCTGGTGGGGATACAGTTTGAACTCTGGGACCCAAGGTCGGACCTGCAGACAAGATCCTGTGCACCAAGGTCTAGCATAGCCCGGGGCACAGAAGGGATATATGTGAACAGCCTACTGAGGTGTGTGTGCCATCAGGGGCAGATCAGCATCCTAGAGGGCAACCCTCCTCCCAAAAGGAGGCCGTACGCCTGGCCCAGGTGGCGTTTCTGCGCAGGGAACCACCCCGCCGGCATCACAATCCGGAGAGGCCTGGTGGCGTGTGGTCTGGTCTGCTGGCAGAGGCCCAAGAGTAGCTGCGGAGTTGGGGAGGGTGGAAAGAAGCCAGGCCCGCTCTAGACGGTGGGTCTCAGACAGTCCCACCCCCACAAGCAGACTTTCTGGCTGAGTGGGGCCATTCCAGCCCCGCCCTGACAGCTTTTGCTGGAAGCAGAGAACAGAACTATGACCCCTGCTAACAGCATTGGTGGTGCCTGAGGGCAGGCTTACCCAACCCAGGTCTGCCCAGAACAAGAGCTGATAACAGGACACAAAACCAACAGCATAGCCTGTTCCTCCAAGCAAGCGCCACCTACTGACAGGGACGGCATTCTGCACAGCCTTTTCACGGCACACACTGACTCATTATACAGGGAGTGGTCGAATCTCACCCACAGACACCACCTAACGGCTCAGAAACTAAACAAGGTATGTGAATACCCAAAAAAAACCTAAAGGAAAGAAACAACAACTGATCGATATGGGAAGAAATCAGAGAAGGAACTCAGGAAATATGAAGAACCAAACGGAAAACACACCCCCAAAGAGGAGCACCAGACCCCTAGAAACAGACACCAACCAAAATCAGGGAACCAAAATGACAGAAGAGGAATTTCGTATGTGGATGATAAGAACACTCACCGACCTGCAACAACAACTCAATAACCAACACAAAGAAACCACAAAAAGCCTCCAGGACCTAGAAGAAAAGTTCACTAAAGAAATACATACAATGAAGAAAAGTTTAACTGAACTCCTAGAAATCAAGAATCAATTCAGGAAACTACAAAATACAGTGGAAAGTCTCAAGATCAGTGTAGATCAAACAGAAGAAAGAATCTCAGAGCTTGAAGACAACATCCTCCAACTAAATAAAACCGTCACAGAGATAGAGCAGAGAAACAAGAGAAAAGAGCAAAGCCTACAAGAGATGTGGGATGATGTGAAGAAACCTAATGTTAGGGTCATAGGGTTACCAGAAGGGGAAGAAGACAACACTCAAGGGTTTGACAAGCTATTTGAAGACATAATAGAGGAAAATTTCCCAGGCATTGCTAAAAATCTCAATATACAAGTTCAAGAAGCTCAGAGGACCCCTGGGAGATTCAATGCAAACAGGAAGACATCACAACATGCAGTCATCAGACTGACCAAAATATCAACTAAAGAGGCCCTTCTAAGAGCTGTAAGATGAAAGAAGCAGGTGACGAACAAGGGAAAGCCAATTCGAATAACACCAGACTTCTCTAATGAGACTTTACAAGCAAGGAGAGACTGGGGCCCCATTCTCACTCTTCTGAAACAAAACAATGCCCAGCCTAGAATCTTATTCCCTGCAAAAGTAAGCTTCGTATATGAAGGAGAAATAAAGACATTCTCAGACAAGCAAAGTCTCAGAGAATTCACCAAGAAAAGACCGGCCCTACAAGAAGTACTCAAAAAAGTGTTATGCACGGAACACCATAATGAAAACTCTAAAATATAAAAAAAACCAAAACCCAAAGATTAAAGGCCAGATAATACAATGGCTCAAGAGAGAAATCAAAGCAACAACATCCAACCCAACAGAATGGACAGTAATCTACCTTACCTATCAGTTCTCTCAATAAATGTGAATGGCTTAAACTCTCCACTCAAGAGACATAGACTGGCAGAATGGATAAGAAAATACAGGCCAAGTATATGCTGTCTTCAGGAAACACATCTAACCTGCAAGGATGCATATAGACTAAAAGTAAAAGGGTGGAGATCAGTATTCCAGGCAAGGGGAAGACAAAAGAAGGCTGGCGTGGCAGTTCTAATTTCAGATGATTTAGTTTTTAAATCAACAAAAGTAGTGAAAGACAAAGAGGGTCATTATATAATGGTGAAGGGCACAGTTCAACAAGAAGAGATAACAATTTTAAATATATATGCACCCAACTTAGGTGCACCCAGTTTCATAAAGCAAACCTTACTGGATCTAAGCAAATGGATTAATAGCAACTCCATAATCACTGGAGATTTCAACACCCCACTGACGGCACAAGACAGATCCTCCAAACAGAAAGTTAACAAAGAAATAATGAATTTAAACAAAACCCTGGAACAATTGGGTCTGACTGACATCTACAGGACATTCTACCCAAAATCCACTGAATATAGGTTCTTCTCATCAGCACACGGGATATTCTCTAAGATTGACCATATCCTAGGACACAAAGTAAATCTCAAGAAATTTAAAAAAATAGAAATCATACCATATATCTTCTCAGATCACAGTGGGATAAAACTAGAAATCAACCGTAACAGAAACTCACATTTCTCCACAAAAACGTGGAAATTAAACAACCTCCTACTAAATGATTACTTCATAAATGAAGAAATCAAGATGGAAATAAAAAAATTCTATGAAAAAAAGACAATGGAGAGGCAAGTTATCAAATCCTCTGGGACACAACTAAAGTAATTCTGAGAGGAAACTTTATCTCCATAAATGCCTATAACCAAAAGACAAAAAGATCACAAATAGACAATCTAACGAAACAACTCAAAGAGCTGGAAAAAGAAGAACAGGCCAACCCCAAACCCAGCAGAAGAAGTGAAATCAATAAGATCAAATCAGAACTAAATGAAATTGAAAATAGGGAAGCTATTCAGGAGATTAATAAAACAAAAAGTTGGTTCTTTGAAAAAATAAACAAAATTGACACAGCACTGGCTAAGCTAACGAAAAGCAGAAAAGAGAAATCTCTAAAAGCTCCATCAGGAACAAAAAAGGAGATATCACAACTGATCCCAAAGAGATACAAGATATAATTTATGAGTACTACAAAAATCTTTATTCACACAAACTGGAAAATGTGGAGGAAATGGACAAATTTCTAGAAACACAGAGCTTCCCTAGGCTCAACCAGGAATAAATAGATTCCCTGAACAGACCATTCTCAACAGCTGACATAGAAACAGCAATTAAAAATCTCCCTAAAAAGAAAAGTCCTGGTCCAGATGGTTTCACACCCGAATTTTACCACACTTACAAAGAAGAACTAGTACCTATCTTGCAGAAACTATTCTTCAACATCGAGAAGAATGGAAACCTCCTCAACACCTTTTATGAAGCAAATATTACTCTGAAACCAAAACCAGGAAAGGATGCAACAAAAAAAGAAAACTACAGACTGATATCCCTAATGAATATAGATGCAAAAATTTTCAACAAAATCTTAGCTAAGCGAATCCAGACGCTTATCAAAAAAATAATCCATCACGACCAAGTGGGCTTCATCCCAGGGATGCAGGGATGGTTCAACATACGTAAATCTATAAATGCAATTCACCACATAAACAGAAGCAGAAACAAAGACCACATGATTCTTTCATTAGATACAGAAAAAGCTTTTGACAAAATTCAACACCCTTTCATGATACAAACACTTAAGAAAATAGGCATAGAAGGGACATAGTTAAAAATGATACAAGCCATATATGACAGACCCATAGCCAACATCATACTGAATGGGGAAAAACTGAAAGCATTCCCACTTAGAACTAGAACCAGACAAGGCTGCCCAGTATCTCCACTTCTGTTCAATATAGAGCTGGAAGTCCTGGCTACAGCAATCAGACAGGAAAATGGAATTAAAGGTATCCAAATAGGGGCAGAAGAGATCAAACTTTCACTGTTTGCTGATGATATGAGATTATATTTAGAAAACCCCAAAGATTCAACCAAGAAACTCCTGGAACTGATAAATAAATTTAGTAAAGTCTCAGGATACAAAATCAATACACAGAAAGCAGAGGAATTCATATATGCCAACAACATTCAAATTGAGAACCAAATCAAAGACTTAATTCCATTCACAATAGCAACAAAGTAATTAAAGTACTTAGGAATATACTTAACCAAGGATGTAAAAGACCTCTACAGGGAGAACTATGAAACACTGAGGAAGGAAATAGCAGACGATGTAAACAGATGGAAATCCATATCATGCTCGTGGATCGGCAGACTCAACATCATTAAAATGTCTATACTACCCAAACTGATCTACAGATTCAATGCAATACCTATTAAAATCCCATCAGCATTCTTCACAGATATAGAAAAAATAATTTTACGCTTCGTATGGAACCAAAGAAGGCCCTGAATATCAAAAGCAATTCTCAGCAACAAAAACAAAATGGGAGGCATTAATATGCCAGATATCAAACTATACTACAAAGCTGCAGTAATTAAATCAATCTGGAACTGTCACAAAAATAGGAATATGGACCAGTGGAACAGATCTGAGAATCCTGATATAAAACCATCCTCACTCATATAGCCATCTAATCTTTGACAAAGCAGACAAAAACATACGCTGGGGAAAAGAATCCCTTTTCAATAAATGGTGCTGGGAAAACTGGATAGCCATCTGTAGAAGGCTAAAACAGGACCCACACCTTTCACCTCTCACAAAAACCAACTCACGCTGGATAACAGACTTAAACCTAAGGTATGAAACTATTAGAATTCTACAGGAAAAAGTTGGAAACACTCTCCTAGACATCGGCCTAGGCAAAGAGTTTATGAAGAAGCCCCCAAAGGCAATCACAGCAGCAACAAAAATAAATAAATGGGACATGATGATACTACAAAGCTTCTGCACAGCCAAAGAAATAGTCATGAAAGTAAACAGACAACCTACAGAATGGGAGAAAATTATTGCATCCTATGCATCCGATAAGGGGCTGATAACTAGAATATACTAGAACTCACGAAAATCAGGAAGAAAAAAATCAAATAACCCTATTAAAAAGCAGGCACAGTCACCTCTTTTCTGTAGACAAAAAGAAAAAAGAAAAAAAAAAAGAAAAGTATAAATAAAATTATTATAATATAAAAAAAAAAAAAGCGGGCACAGGACTTGAACAGAAACTTTTCTAAAGAAGACAGAAGAATGGCCAACAAACATATGAAAAAATGCTCATCATCTCTAATCATCAGGGAAATGCAAATCAAAACCACAATGAGATATCACTTAACTCCAGCGAGATGGCCTTTATCAAAAAGTCTCCGAACAATAAATGCTGGCGTGGATGAGAGAAAGAGGAATACTCCTACACTGCTGGTGGGACCGCAAACTTGTTCAACCTCTGTGGAAAGCAATATGGAGATACTTTAAAGTGATACAAGTGAATCTACCATTTGATCTAGCAATCCCATTGCTGGGCATCTACCCAAAAGATCCAATGACACTCTACAAAAAAGACACCTGCACTTGAATGTTTATAGCAGCACAATTCATAATTGCAAGGCTGTGGAAACAGCCCAAGTGCCCATCAATCCAAGAATGGATTAATAAAATGTGGTATATGTATACCATGGAGTACTATTCAGCTCTAAGAAACAATGGTGATATAGCACATCTTATATTTTCCTGGTTAGTGCTGCAAACCATACTATTAAGTGAAGTTTCCGAAAAATGGAAAAACAAGCACCACATATACTCACCAGCAAATTGGTATTAACTGAACAGCACCTAAGTGGTCACATAGGTACTACAGTAATAGGGTATTGGGCAGGGGGGAGGGGGCAGGTATATACATATATAATGAGTGAGATGTGCACCATCTGGGGGATGGTCATGCTGGAGACTCAGACTTGTGGGGGGAGGGGGGAAATGGGCATTTATTCAAATCTTAAAATCTGTACCCCCATAATATGCTGAAAAAAAAAAAAAAACCCAAAGAGATCCAGAATTTCCAATGAGGATTCTAAGTTCCCAACATAAGTCTGTGGGGTCTGTCTCACTGAGCCAGAAAGCAGAGATGGTTATGCACAACCAGTGCGGTGATACTGTGTGTTTAGGAGTGAGGACCAATTACAGTAGGTTAGGATAGAACAAGAAGACTTTTACTTCATTAGTACTGGTTAGTATTTAACTGATTATCAATTTATATACTTTCTTGAGCTAAAGTATAACTGTAATTTAGACTTTTAAAACCTGCTTTAATGTTGAATGATGTTACCAATAAGCATACTGTGAATCTGATACATAAATAATTTTACTGTGTGTTTAGAATACACATCCTATTGATAACAATGTTATTAAATATAAAATATAAGTAAAAGTTAAGAATTCATACATATTTTTCTACTAAACCATTTTTATTTCTGTAGTAAGGAGTATTCCCGAGTCTACACGGCGCGTCCCTGCGACAGGGTGAGGGAATTTGACACACACGGGGTTCACAGAAGCAGCAGAAGGGAGGAGTCAGAAGACCAACCTTGAAATCTGGCTTTACTCCTTTCCTCCTGTGAAATTTGGATAACAGCGTTAACCTCTCTGTGCTTCCCAATTTATTTCTCTATAAAACAAGATTCATGGACCTTTTCTACCCAATCCTGGGTAGGGTTGTCAGATTTAGCAAATAAAAATACACAAAGGTCAATGAAATCTGTATTTTAAAGAAACAACAAATGATCCTTAGTGTATGTGCCACGTGAGATTTTTGATACATTTATGCAAAAATATCTGTTGCTTATCTGAAATGCAAATTTAAGTGGGCTTCCCGGAAATCCTACCAACCAAATAAATATATGTGAAAGGGTTTGTTACCCAAAAGGCACTGCACATATGTAAGTTACTACACCACCAAACTCCTCCCTTAAAATATGGGGTACATGCCTGAAAACCGCACCACACACTCAATGGTATATCACAGAAGTTCTCTGAGATGCCAAACATCCCCACCCTTTTTTCGGGAGGTCCAGGAGATCATCATAATACAATGATGTTATTTGCCTTTTTGACTCTAATTCTCTTTCAAGTATTCAGTGGTGTTTTCCAGAAGCTACACAAAGTGTGAGAATGCAGCTGACTGAATGCAGGAGCAGATATGAGAATCTAGCATCTTCTACTAAGTCAGACATTTAAGGTGATTTATAAAAATATAAAACGGTGCTACTCTTCTCATTAATTTTGTTTTGATTTTGGAAAATGTAGTTATTTTTCATAAGAACCCATTTCATATTATTGTGAACTGAGATTATTATTATTTTAAATAAATTAATAAATTACTATTAACAGTTTTTTCTGAGTTTTAATTTGCAATATGGTAAATGTCAACAGATATAGCTCTTATCAACAGAAGCTCTCTGTTGGTCCTCCATAAACTTTACCAGTATAAAGAGGTCCTGATTCTAAAAAGTTTGAGAACCCCTGATCTACTATATTCCTGCTGGTAGCTCTGTTTCCCCACCTGAAAGGGGAAGGGGCCTCAAGGACGGGTGCCCTACGTTAAAAGAGAACAAAAAGGAGCATACTTGCTGGTGCCAAGCTGACAGAGTTCAAACACCAGCTCTAACACTTAATAAGCCATGAGGCCTTGTGCAAGTTTCTTAACCTCTTTATGACTCAGTTTCTCAACTGTAACATGGAGATGATGAGAGTACCTATCTGTTAAGAGTACTTGTGAGAATTAAGTTCATATGTGTAGAGCTAGAATGTAAGCAACAAGCAGGCAAAAATCCTGCCATCTTTTTAAAAAGATTTTTTATTTTTATTTACTTTGATACAAGACCTCACTCTGTCACCCAGGGTAGAATGCAGTGGTGTCATCACAGCTCACAGCAACCTCAAACTCCTGGGTTCAAGCGATCCCCCTGCCTCAGCCTCGGGAGCAGCTGGGACTACAGGCATGCCCCACCACGGCTGGTTTAGATCCTGGTCTCTTTTGATCAATTCCTGGCACATAGTAGGAACTCAGTAAATGCTGAATAAATAAAGCCCTTAGGACAGTGGCAAGCCCTCATAAATGATAGGTACAATTCTGTCACTACGATTTCTGATGCATGTTTTCGATTGATGGCTTCAGCACACAGAGATCTAGGACTATCTCGGTGACTAGGAGAGGAAGCTGTTGCCAGGGACGCGGGAGAACTCACCGAGCTCGTTGAGGTAGCCGCCATGTTTCCAGTCAGGCGGCAGCGTCCCGGTGCAGTCCGCCACAAGGCTTCTCTTTCCAGGGTTCACGTTTTTAAGATTCACAAACAGCTGATTGTTTTTGGACTGTTAAATTATAAACAATAAAAGATGTAAGAAGAGAATACAACATGGCACCGCACGGTGCTGCCGGTCTGGGAAAGCATGTCCGGGGCACAGAGCAAGGACCAGGCCTTAAAGGAGGCTAGCTGAGGGCCGGGATGACCACTGGCGCCCTGGCGGGACTCGGAGGCAGCAGCAGTCCGTGTCCCTCAGCCCCAGCTACGCCCTCCACCACCTCAAGTTCTTCGTCTCGCTCTGCCATTCTGTGCCAGTCAGACCTCATGTGGGTTACAGACGTGGAACTTTGACTTGAAAAAAACTGATTCTTAGTATAAGCCCTCCCCTCAAAAACCGTATGCTTGAGTCACAGACGACTCTTAGCAATTTTCCCGGGCATAAACATGAGGGTAAGAGCATCGGCTCTGTCTTCCTACCTGAATCTGTATGAGAACAAATGGAATGATAAACGTGAAAGTCTCTGGAGAATGTGAAGTACTATGTAACGATGAGGCGCTATAATTAAAATCTAGCTGCATTAATGACTGGATTAATTTAATTAGTTGATTTTTTTTCTAATAAAGATCTGGAATTAGATGATGGGGACTGGAAATCTAATTTGGGTACAACTGGAAGGGAAAGGGAGACGTGTTTGGGATTTCAGAACATTGTGGGAGGCCTGGGGGTGAGCGGGTGCTACCAGAGGAGCAGCTCCAGGTTCTGGACAAACCTGGGCCTCCAACCTCGCTGTCCCTCGGTTTCCTTGTCTCTAAAGTGAGGATAATAATCACTCTTGATTATATGATTAGTATAAAGATTAAAATGAGTTTATATTTGTAAAGTGATTAGAAATGCTTGGCATAGTATTAGGTTGTTGTTATTTGACCACTGTTGACCTACAACAGCATCAACTTCATGTGGTCCAACCCAAATCAGTGCATATGACTGCTGTTGTCACGAAAGTACAGGTGGCCAGGAAAGGAACTAGAAGACAGACGGTCTGAAGAGACAAACGTGTGGATTTTGTCCAGAGTTGATTCTGCTATAGTTCTTTATGTTTGCATTAATGTCATTATGAGAAATTATTTTAAAATCTCATGTACAATTAGGAACATTTTTCCAAGGAAGTGTAACAGAAACAGTGCAGACTGTAGAGACAGGGCTCACACAGCAGCTGCCTCACTCGGTAGCTGGGCGGCATGTTTGGAAGTGACTGAAACTCCCCATTACTCAAGTTTCGTCAGTGAACTTGAGATCCTAAGACAAACTCAGAGAATTGTTTAGAGGAATAAATTAGATAATATATGTAAAATATCTAGAACAGCATCTGGCCAATAGCAGCCTGTTCTTTTCCTCTCTCCCTGCCACCTTCGAAGACTCGGGCGTCTCCTCTCACCTTTGCGATGGCCATCCTGTCCCTGTTGTTGACGTGTGGGGACGCGGCGCGCTGGGTGAGTGTGTGGTAGCTGGGATTGGTGAAGTAATGGCTGTTAGCATGTCCACCGTTGCTGTGAGGGAGGGTTTCTGCAAGAAGAGGAGAAAATGGCTAAGACAGCATGTTCCTCCGAATCTGTGTGGAAAAAAGGGAATCAAAGTAACAGAATGTCTAGCCTGTCCCATGTCACAGCTGGGCAGAATCCCCTCCTGCCTGGCCTACTCAGCTAAGCTTCCAGAAGCAGCAGGCCTCTGCCTTCCTACCTGCCTCCTTGGAAAAGTGAAAGTGGCCACAGACAACTGCTCTTTGCTTTGGGGCTTGTACGAGCTGGAAAGGCATCGTTTGAAGCTACTCCGCTGTAACTCTCCTCTTTTCTTAAACACTTGAGTTATGGACACGATAATTCTGCACTGAAAATGTACTACTATGTAAATCAGCTACTTTACGTTTTCCCCAGAATCACTGTGTTTTTAAACACGTAACCAACCTGAAGTCCTTCAATAATTGCTCCAAAATTAAGGAAGATTTTAAGCTTTCAAATTCCTCAGTGTAAGTGGTTACTTCTGATGATTGTGTCACTTATAAATACATTTTTTTCCTTTTATGAGCACTTGTGACAGAAAGGAAGGTTCAAAAGAACTTCTTAAAGGACTGCCTCGGTTCTTGCTTATACTGAAACCCGTTCATGACGTAACTTGGTTCTCTTCAGACTCACGTGGCTGCAGGGAGAGTCTGGAAGGCAGGGCAGAAAGCACCGGAGGCCGCGGCAGGAGGCCTGGGCCGCTTCCCCGATCTCCTCCTCGCCTCGGCAATCTCACGGTCCTCCCCTCCCCCCACTGTGACCAGAGCTCGGCACTGGCTGCCCAGCACAATCTATTCTAGATTGAAAGCCCCCAAATCTAAAGCACAATGAACCCAATTTTAAAATCCTCCATAGATAACAAAACTATACCTCAACTATTGTTGAGATATGAAACACGTCTCTAACAATCGATTCCTTTTCCAAACATACAGTTCTCTCAAGGAGAACGGACAGAAACAATGGACGGCACAGCCAAACACTCAATTTCAAGGAACCAGGATGAAGCTTGACTTCTCAAGGAGTAAGACGCCTGGCATGCCTCCCGCTGTACCTGCAATGGTGTAGTCCGCGTTGATGACCCGCACTGCGGGGGTGTAGGTAACGGCTGGCATGCTGGACTCCTTGCCCTTCTGCTTGTGTCTGTAGATGACGAACAGCGCCAGGAGGAAGAGCACAACGAGGACGAGGACGATGATGCCGGCAATGGCCCCGATCTGGTACGAGTCGGCAGGCAGGGCTGTGCTGGTGCGGCTTAAGCTGTTCAGATTCCCGACTATTATGACACCAGCTAGGAAAAGGAGAAAAGAGACTTGAGAAAGGATGACAGTGGCTGCATAAACGTCTGATCTGTATTGACAAAACCTACAGTTGGCCTGGTTATTTTCAGTTCATAAAATGTTAATTTGGAAACAGAGCAGGAAAGAAAACAGCCATTCCTCATTTTCAGAAATTGCTGCCTTATCCACGCCCAGAGAATGGCTGCTTCAAGCCTCACAGCGAGCCGAAAGCTCGTGGTGGCACACACCTACCGTCACAGCCACTGGAGAGGCTGAGGTGGCAGGATGGCTTGAGCCCAGGAATTCGAGGCCAGCCTGGGCAATATAGTGAGATCCTGTTTCTAAAAATAAAAATTAAATTAAAAAGAGGTAGGATGTCTTAAATCTAAAGATTTAACAACAGATTTAACAATATGCTCCCAATATGTTTGGGAGCATATTTCAGATTAAATAGACTGGCGATTAATTTGGGGTAACAATTTAACTAATTTTTATTTTTTTTACTTATGATTCAGTATTGAGCTTATGCAGAGCTAAATCCTAAATATCCCAATTGCCTAACTTAATCTTATGTCTAACCTTAGCATTTCTAAGAGTAATTTCCCTTCCAAGCAAGCATAACTCAATTATATAGTCCAAGAACAGAATCTGCCTTATGCTAATTTCAGTGGGTCTTTTACCTCAGCAGATATTGTTCTGTGCAAAGTTATTTTCCAGACAGAAAGATTTGTCCTGATAAGATCCAATAACATCACCCTAAAACCTTACTCATTAAATTCAAAATTCAGCTTTGCATAGTACTTCCCTGTGGTCCATCAGGTGAGGACTCTAAAGGCAGGGTTTTGAAAATCAAGAAATCTGGCAACTAAAAAAATTGACCAGGTACTCTGCATTTTCCCTTAAGCTTTTAGGCTGCAGTTTTACCTTCTGTAAATGAGGAAATTGGCCTCCATGTAGCTGCTTCCAGCTCAAGCAAATGTCCTATGGCTTTACAATTGTAAATGCAAGAGGACCTTCTTATAAAGCAGTCTGTCCTGAAACACAGACCACCAAGGCCAACACAGACAGATTACAATGTATCTGTAATGTGATGTGATCATGAAATGTGATAACCCACTGTTGTGACTGTCATATTCAAATCACAAGCATGTAAAAGTTATAGTTATTTTATGAAGGAAATTAAGTGTAAATACTTCCACAATCTGCAGTTTAAGATGACTCCACCTACAACACTGTAGAGATTTTCTAAAGCCTTTCACAGCCCGTCTGCTGATGGCCTACCAGGGAGTGCCGCAGAGCGTGCTTCAGAGCCATCAGAAGCACCTTCTCAAAAGTCCTATCCACCCCAGAATCGAGGTGGTCCAAATGGAACTATATACGTGAGATAAATATTCCAAGTGATTATGATATATACCCTAGTTCAAAACTCTGGAAATAAGTTTCTTAAAAAGTTACACATATACCTACCAGATGACCCAATCATTCTACTCCTAGGTATTTACTCAAGAGAAATGAAAGCACATGCCTATACAAAGACTTGATTCACTATTGTTTGTAAGTAGTTTTATCTGTAATAGTAGAAAACTGGAAACAATTCAAATGTCCATCAACACACGAATGGGTAAACAAATCATGGTATATCTACAAAACAGAATCCGGAATGAAAAGAACTGAAAACTATGTTACATACAAAAGCATGATTCACTTTCAAAATAATTATGCTGAGTAAACAAAACAAAACCAAAAAAGGAGTACAGTGTGATTCCATTTATATGAAACTCTAGATGACTGATCTATATACAGCAAACTAATCTATAGTGAGAGAAAGTAGATGAGAGATTGCCTGGGGCCTAAGGGGTGGTGGTAGTAGGGCGGGACATGAGAAAACTCACAGGGTGATGGACATTGTCTTTATTATGGTATACACAAATTTCAGATTTTATCAAATTGTATACTTTAAAATAGGTGTGTGTTTTATATGTCAATTATACCTCAATAAAGCTGAAAACATCATAGGTCCAGTAGAAAGTTCATGAGTTTTGGAATAAGAGAACCTGGCATAAAAGCTGTGGCATATTCTATATATTAGCTCTGTGACGTTGGGGAAATTACACAACCTCTCTAAGCTTTAATTCCTTTACCTTTAAGACAGCAACAATACAGTATCCATCTGGAGAATGAATGAGGAAACAGGTGTGCTGTGCACAGCTGTGATGAGGATCATGCCAGATAACATCAGTGTAAATACTTAATGCTGGCCAGCACATGTGGTCACACAATGAGAGGCAGTCCTTGTTATTTTCTGGTACCTTTACCTTGGTCACATCGCGCTCCCTTCCATCCTGGGCTGCAGTAACAAGTACCGGTGATGTGGTCGCAGGTGGAATTGTTCAGACAGTCACATATCTGGCGACAGCCATAGCCATATGTTCCCGGAGGGCACTCTGGAGAAGAGAAAGTCAAGTCTGTCTCCCCAGCTTTGGGAACCTGGAGCAAGACTGCCTCTTACTGCGGGACCCTGCACATCCGGAGGTGAGCCCTTTAGGGGATTTCTGCTCAGGCAGACTTATGCCAGATGGGATGTCCCAGAGCTGGACAGCAGTCCCTGCGTCATGCGGGGACTCACAGTCCAGGCTGCAGAGGCTGGAGAGGGAGCTGCTCAACATTACATTACATGGAGTCACACTGTTCCCCTGGCACTTTCGGCTGCTGTTAGCGCATACCCTCCTCCTCCACGTGTACACGGGGAGTCTGCAGAGCCCCCAGGAAACAAAAGATGATAATCACTCAGGGCATTTGAGATGACTCCAGCAGGCAAAACTGTGGGCTGGAAGGGGCCAGACTGAAAAGCATAAACTAGAGCTGCTTCCTTGAGAGCATGTGTGTTTTGCTATGGGCTCCGTGATCTCTGCGGAGCCGCACTCTCACTTGAATTGGCTGAGTAGGAGAAGAGGGAGAGGGCAAGTTTTGCTCATTTTCTAGGTAAGAACTCCATTTGCCATAGAATAGTTTAAACTTCAGATGTGCATGTTGAAGTTCCAGAGACTAACATAGTGGGATTCTTATCATGCAGTCTTAATAAGAGTTGGGCACAAATTTCAAAGATTAGTACAGGCATGTTAAATCTAAAAATCTTCATGACAGAATACTGATGTTCTTTGTAAAGTGAGCAGAAGGGGGCAATGTGCTATCATTATCAGAGTTCTCTGTCAAACACAGGGTTTCTGTTTACAAATGAGCATTGGGAGAAGTCTCTAAAGATAGGGACATTTTAATCTGATGTTCAAAGTAATCATGGAAACACTTAAAAGGTTTTTATTTAATAAGACTTTAACCAGTCATCTGTCACTCAAGTCAAAGTCAGTTTAGAGCCTAGTCTAGTTGTTATTCGTATGTTTAGATGTTTATACACATACACACAACGAGGCGTGTGACTCAGTATCTGTTTCATGCTTAAATGAAACAGCAATGCAAAACTAAAACTGGGTCATCTCTGTCTGGAGTTCATTCCTGGATGTCACTTTTGCTGCATTTGCTGGAGGGAGGATATGCAAAGATATCCCGGGTTTAGCATGTGAGCTGGAGGCAGCCTGGCTGCCCAGTGGCTCTGTCAGGAGCTGGCCGCGTGCAGCCCGCAGGGCGCTTCACTGCCGAAGTCCTGCTGATCAGCCCTTCCAGGCCACACTGCTCCTGCAGCCACAGTGCACAAGAGGACAGTCTCTGGTGAGTGGGAATCGTTCTGCACCTTTCCTGCCTCACAGGGTTTTACCATAACAGAGTGAGCCCCAGACAACCCTCAGCCCTTATTTATTTACCTTGCATACTGAATGAAAGTCACCGAGGAAAGGAATGATAAACTAACTTAAAATACTCAGTTTAAGACTAATGTTCTTATAAGCCTGTGAGCAGATGCATAGCTGGTAGGTTGGAAATGGAAACACAAGGATGAGTCATTCCAACAGAGCATATTCTCTCTGAGTGAGACTTTTAAAGAGAAAAAAAAAATTCTTTAAAGGCAACATGCTGTCTTGAGGTTATTAAAACTAAGACGAGAACTTGTTAGTGGAAACAGCACAGAAGTACTATCTGGAGAAAGTTGTCCACAGGGCGGCCACGCTTGCAGGGCCTTGCTGCCTCCCCAGCAACGGGGGCTGGCCCGGGCCCAGCCCTGCTCCCTCCCATGTGGGACCCGCCCGCCTCTGCCATGGAGGAGCCTTGACTGGCTCTTCCAAGGTGCTGAGCGGCCACATTGCAAACACAAGAAGGAGAGGAATAGAGCGCCAGAAAGAACCAGCACGGAAACGTGGGTTCCGCGTCCGCGGAGGGCAGTGTGGGGCGGCCAGCCTGCCAGGGTCCGGGCCAGGGCTCTGGGAGCGGAGTCAACGGTGCCATCAGCCCAAACCAGCCAGCAGCTCCAACAACTCGCGAATTCTGCCTTACTATTTCCAGACATCCAGAAAAAGGGCGGCGACGGAGAAGCCCGCGCGGGCGTACTCACTCTGCTCGCAGCGCCTCCCCATGAAGCCTGTGCGGCACGTGCACTGCCCGGAGATGTGGTCGCAGTCGGCTCCGTTTTGACACTGGCACGTCAGCGTGCAGTCCTTGCCATAAAACCCCAGAGGACACCCTGCGCCAGGAGGGGGTACAGCGGGAGTAAGGGGCTGCTGGGGAGAAACAGCATGCCTCCAACACAGTTGTGTTTGACCTTGCGGGAGGCTGTGCCATAAAGAGTAAAGACAATAGGGCATCTCAGCTTGTCACCAGGGCTTCTTCGAAGTCCCTAGACAGGGCTCTTGCAAGGAGGTTGTGATTCATAAGCAGGAGGCAGAGGAGTTCTGCACCTGTCCTTGTAACCATCACTGGGATCCCTAAAGACCAGACGAGTGTCTCCTTACACAGCGGCCCTGCAGGCCCAGAAGGAGGGGACACTTGCTTTCATTCTTTCACTCAACGACTAGAATGCTAGACTCAAAGTCCATGGGCTGGAATGAGAACTTTATATTAAAATCGGCCATATGCTTTTACTTGCAGTGCTGAATGTCTCCAACACTGCTACTAGCCCTGTCCACTGCATCTGTTATTAACTTAGATAATATCACCTTCATCGAAGACGTGTGGTAGGATGCTTAACTTAAAAAAAAAAAACCAACTGTACTTCACAGGTGCTTTGTAAAAAGCAATATGCCTTCCTACTGCTGCACAACTGCCAAGGCTTAAGGCACTAGGACTCTTGGGCTAAAGACATCCACGAGCTCTATGTCTCACATGGGCTGGCAGCTGCCCTGCAAGAGTGTTTCAGGGCTCTCTGGCATTATGAAAGCTTCAATACAGGCTCATTCAATGGTTGTTTCCAAATATTCCATGTGCTTTTTATTGTTTTATTTTTTTATGGTGAGGTTTAATAAAAGCCCCACTTTTAAGAAGCAGAGGCAGTGCACAGATGCCAGTATGCAATGAGCACCCTCATTCTCACGCATATTTACTTAGCACCTATTGTGTGCTGGATTCTTTTCATGTGTTCTCTTACTTAATCTTTACAGCAGCACAGAAATGCAGGGAGGGATATTCTCATCGCACAGTCAGTAACTAAGCCAAGAGTGCCCTAAATCACACAGCTACCAAATGGAAGGATGGCAGGGCCGTGACACAAACCCAGGGAGGTGTGGCTCCAGACCCCATGTATTCACCACTGTCATGCTACTTCCACTTAAAAAAGGTCTTCTGTTTGAATCAGGTCCTAATTTTAGAATTTTAAATAGTATCTTATAAGTACTCTTCTCTCAGGAGTTAAAAGTCCTTATAGATATTCAATCTCTGCAGAATATTTTTGGGCTAACCTCTTTCCTTGCCAATTTTCCTTTTCAAATATTGGTTCAAGGTCTACAACTCCCTTCTAGAAAGTTTCAAAAGACTTTTTCAGCCCATTCCCTAATTATGTGCTCTAATTAGTATTAAAAAGAATTGCCTAATTTCTGACCCATCTTTCCTCCTCAGCTCATTGCTATAATTCTAATTATACATGATTCTTAATACTAATCATAATATATGCTTCCTGTCTTGTCTCATTTATTCGATGGAAGGCAAGAGGGTAGAGAATAATCTTTTTTTCCAATGATGCTCAGTTTTGGAGTACTTTTCAAGTTATATCCTATGATGCTAAAAACATCATGAAAAAAAAATGGTTAGGACACTGTGGGATACAAAATGGAAAAAGAACCATGGTTCTCAAAGCATGGTCCTCAGTTGGCATTACCACCAGCTGATAGAAATGGAAATTCTCAGGTACCAACCCAAACCTGCTAAATCAGACATTCTGAGGGTGGAGGCAGCACTCTGTACTTACTCAATCCTCCAAGTGACTCTGAGGCTCATTACATTTGGGAGCCACTGAAGTCCATCTTTTCCAAGAGCACATATTAAATCAGGCAGTAAAGGCTTGTTGTCTTCAATACCTTTCTACCTCTATCCTTTATCCTAAGCGTGTGCTGTGAGAATAAGTTATAGGGAATTTGATCCACATGAGTAAGGTCTAGTTAAAAGAGGGAAGAGAAAGAAACTGCATAGCATTGCACAGCATTGCTCTTCCTCAGTGTCCTGACATAATCTTCGAGTACTTGGAACATGGTAGCTCTTAACCACTTAGAGGAATGTGGTCTAGAGGTCACTGGGTAGATGAAGCACTCCAATGCCAGGGACCCTCAGTGAGCCCAGGGTGAACCCAGTCTTGCATGGGTGCAAAGGGTGAGGCTGTATCCTTCCTGGGCGCTGGGGAGGCTCCCCTTGCTGACCTCAGAGGCTTGTCACTTACTCTGAGTGCAGTAGAGCCCCGTCCAGCCAGGAGTGCATTTACACTCTCCATCATAGGCGCTGCAGAAGGCTCCATTGTGGCAGTTGCATGTGTGGATGCAGTTTGGGCCCCAGTGGGCAGGCGGACATGCTGGAACCACAAATGTGCAGAGGTCTGTTAGAGTTTGGAGGCCAGTACCAAGCAGAGAGGATTCCATCCACCCCACACAGCTCCTGAGTGTAAGAGGGTGGCAGTGTAACCGAGGACTAAGAAAGCACCTGCTGCGAATTTGCACCAAAACCCGGGCCAGTGCTGGACCCCGCTTTCGTTCACAGGTGCAGAGTGAGGCAGGTGGAGAAAACTCAGCCCGACTTTACAGATTCAGTTATCAAACAAACACACATTCAACACCTACTATGTGCATAACGCTTTCCCAGGTGCAGAGGAGATAGCAGAGGACAAGACAAAGTCCAAACTACCCTGTGGAAGTTACATTCTAGCCGGGGAGTCAGGCAAAGCAACCAACCAACCAACTAAAAAAACAATGGTGGTGAGTGCTATGAAAAAATAAAATGGGGGGAGGACAAGAATGGTGGTAACCACTTCTTCAAGGAAGGCCTCTCGGAGGAGAAGACATTTGAGCAGAGATCAGATGGGGAAACAATTTGATTCAAGACAGATTAAGGGACCCAAGGCCATGTAACTCATGTCTTGGTTTCTGAACCCTACACTCACTCTCTCTGGAGTCATCACTTTAGGGCCCTTTTAAATGTCAAGGTTCCCAGCTGTATGTAAACATTGGTTTGCTCATAAAAACTCTTACTTGGAAGAAGTAGAAAATAATAAAAACTAAATCATTAGGCGTCAGTGCCAGTTGAAAAGCAAGCAGAAAGTCAGATAAAGTATTTGTGAAATAACAATGCAAGGTCATGGTAAAATAATTTGGTTTACAAAAAAATGTTTTCATACTAATGCTTCAGGAGCACACTTTAATTGCATAAAAGGAGGACCACCTGTAATTTCTGTAAGGACACCCAGTAAGGAATATGGACCAATACAAATAATAAATAATAAAGCTGAAGTAATTTAAAAAATGAAAAAAAATCTTCCATATTTGTGCACACCATTTTGCCCAAAAGCAGGGAAAAATGATGGTTGACACTGAAGGTCTGGAATGAATATCAGAATAAATTTTCTAAGTACAACACCCTCACTTTACAAATGAAAAAGCTAAAGTCCCAAAAAAGTTAGTAATGACTTGTCCAGGGTCACACAGACTAATAATAACATTTGTTATTTGTTAGAGAAATACGGCATTTCTCTTCAAGGCCACAGCAAGGCTCAGGGCAGAAGCGCCAGCCCACGTGATGCTGGATGAGTGTTCTTTACCTGAAATGACATATTCCTTACATGATACTTAACAAGCTTTCGTAAGCCTTGTACCTTAAGAATATAAGGTATTTTTCTAAGGTAACCCACTTGCATCAGGCTAACTCCTTTTATTTTTTATGATCAGAGAATGGCACTAAAGATCACCCAACTTTTATTTTCCCCAAAGGGAAAACGTAAACCACAGGGCTTTAAAAAATCATTTTGCAAAGGACACCTACCACTTTAAATGTATCCCTCTAATTTTTCAAAGTCTCCGTTTTCACTATGGTTTTTTTTTTCCCTTTTTAAACAAAATGCAATCAGTCGAAAAGAAATATTAAGATGGTTCCACAGAATCCATAAGCGAATCGGTGAAATCAATGATTCCCAAGAGAAGCAAAGGCTTTTGCCAAATAAATCAGCTTCCTTTGCAGTGATTATGGGGGCAGGCAACACTATAGTCTCCATTCATACTGGTGTTCCCATTTTTGTTCCTTCTAGTACATTCCTTTTCCAAATGAGGAAGTGACCAACTTTCAAAATAAAGAGTACTTTTAAAAGGAGCAAAATAAATCAATCATTTTATGACAATAATATTGGGCCTTTTTTTCTCCCCAAACCCTGCCTTTAGTATCTATTCCTCAATCTGTCCACGTGCCAGCCCGAGCCAGAGTCCTTGCAACACATGCATATTTAAACAGGCTGGGGTTACTTCTGAGTGGTGCCCCCAGAAAAGAGTGAAACATACATCAAGAAATTATATCTAATAAGACTTCTTTCACCAAGAAGTTATACTTTCAAGATCTATTGGCTTTGATTCATTATTCTTCACAAATGGGGTATAGCCTGAACTATTCAAGAGAAAAAAATAACATTCAGAAAAAATCTTCAAGCTAAAATATATTGCTCATCAATTAACATTTTAAGGTTGATTATAACTGTAAAGTTTGAATTAAATGACCAATAAACCACCATGTGAAATAAGTACACAGTCATTCTTTGATTTCTCTTATGTGCATAATGGGTGGATTCAATATAAACTCAGTATGTGCCATGAAATGTATAATGAATGGAACCAGATTACCCCTGGACATGTGCTATTCCTTGGTCAAAAGGTGAATACTTTTAGAACTTGCACTGACCCCTTTTCAAAGCATTAACCAATGACTTATGTTCAGTGTTATCTTTTCATGACATGACTAACCTAAAAGTCATCTACATAGTCACACGACTATGTAGGGTCACACGAGTCCCATCTGCAGTCCAGTGGTGTGGGAGGCACGGGGAACGCTAAGCTGGAGGTGAACTTGTGCACCCCAGGTAGCTGGCTGGCCTTCGTAGGACCCCAGTAGGTTTCGAAGGCTTACACCATTTAAGTTCTACTTTTTCATTTCTCCATAATTAACCCTCCAGAGAAACACAAAATGAAGAGATTGACTTCTAAATGCAGCTATTTTTGTTTTAATTCAATGGATGGTGGGACACTGAAAAGTGAATAAGTAACATGTTACATATTTAGGCTCTTTCCAAGACATGATTTGGATTGAAATATAGGACCATTGTATAGAGCTCTTAATTAAACAAAAGGAATTTAAAAAGTAGAATGCATCTTATAAGTAGTAAGTATTTCTTGATTATATGCTCACACTTCAATCCTAAATAATTTGGAAACAAACAAATAAGAATAGTGGATAAATTGTTCACGAACTTACGCTGAGAGCAGTCACTGCCAATCCAACCTGGGTAACACTGACAAGATCTGTCAATGGGGTTACAGGTTCCATTGTTGGTGCAGGTACAGATTCCTGCACAGTTTTTCCCAAATCTGCCACTGGGACACACTGTGAATAAGCGATAGGTCAGCAACTCACAATCACTACCCATCTCACAGAACCCTAGATTCTCAGCACAGGAAATGACGTTAAAGGTCGCAACCCGGCTGCTCATTTAGTAGCTGTCTCTGCTCGGCAGCATCCCTTGCCTTGAATGGGCTTGTTTTCGCAAATACATGAAGCCAGAGGTCCTCATTAAAGCATCCCAAACCAGGAGGCATCATCACACTTCTAGAAATATGACTTCATGGCTTCTAGCTCAGGGTGTCAAAATCCTTCCTCCTATTGATTTTTTCATGGGAACATGTTTCCTATTAAAGCTGAAGAGTAGCACAGCTCAGAGGATGGAGGGGTTTTGCTGGAGTGGCAAGGCAGCTTTTCCAAAGCTCAGAGCCCTGTTTCAGAAGCTGCAGACACAGCACATCAGAAAGCATCTGATAGCCGAAAAGCATCCTTTGGGAAGCCTGGGAGGAGGCTGAGGCAGACCTGGGTGGGGCTGTTGATCACCGTGCATCTCCCAGCATGCCCTGCTCTTACCTTCATTGCAGAGGGCGCCTGTGAAGCCGGGCAGGCAGTCGCACAGGCCCGTGATGTGGTGGCAGGGCCCACTGCTGTGGACGCACTGTGGGCAGGTCTGGCTGCAGCGATGCCCATAAAAACCAGGGGAACAGACTGAAAATAGAAGGGAAACCGGCTGTCACCTTTCTGAGGTGCACTTCTCTTGCACTCCACATAAGGATCTAGTTACAGTTTTGGAGGGGAAAAAAAAACTTCAAAAGATACTGAGAATTCTCCAAGTATAAAACAAGAAGGAAAAAAGGAACAAGGGTACTCTTTAATAAGGGAAAGAAGGCGCTAAACTATGAATTCCTTGAGGGCAAGTAAATGTCTTAGTCCTTTTAATTTTCTCATTGAAGGCCCCAAGTAGCTCAAGGCTTGGCATAGAGTAGGAACTCAAAAGAATTTTTGTCGAGTGAATAAAGAGATGAAGAAAATAAAATTCTAAATACTATTAATAATAAGTCCTAAATAAGTACTCTCAAACCATTTATTGATCTTTTATTCTTTAAGAGTCATTACTGGCAATAAATAGACCTACAGTCAAAATTAGATTTTTTCTCTTCAAAATTGTCTAGGTTAATGATTACAATCAAAAAGTCATTAGGCAAAATGTTATATACTTAAGTTCTTCCCAAGATATTATTTGGATTTAAATCTAGGATAACTGCATAGTGTTCTCAATGGGAAAAGGACAATTAAAAAATTAGAATAGTGTATCTTATAATTAGTCATATTTTTTCTTGATTACATTTGCTGAAAGATTTAATAAAATATTATGGACCATTTCCTAACTTAAAAATTTTATTGACCAATGCAACAGTCCCCATTTTTAACTTTGCAATTCTGTTTTCCCCCTGGCACTGACTTTAAAAACTACTAGCAGGATGTACGATTCGCCTCAAGGTTTGGCTGATGTTGACTTCTGCTAATTGAGGTAAGGCCAATGCCAAATTACTGAATAAAATATTTACAGGTCAATGAATTTCTGGAACACCATTTGCAAGCTTTCCGGAAAGATCAAGAAACATATCCTGATGGTGGTGCCAATAAGATAATGAAATCATTACTGAGAAGAAATGGTTAAAGCCCCATCTGTTAAGATAGTTCTGAAGGTTGGGGAAAAGAGTTCTTGGGGAAGTGCTATTGAGGACAGTCCTGCCAAGGACAGGTGAACGAACTACTGTCCTCCCCTCTGCTCCCAACTGCAGCAGCGGAGCGGTGGGACAGAGGTCACTGTTCTGCATGGACACCGGGCAGGGAAGATGTAAACGACCGTCTCACGAGACACTTACTTCTCTGACAAGTGGTGCCTCGGAACCCCGGTGCGCACTCGCAGATGCCGTCATCGGGGGAGCACGAAGCCCCGTTTTTACAGTAGCAGGGCAGGGAGCAGTTGGGACCCCAGCGCCCCTCAGCGCACACGCTGTCACAGTGGACACCTGAAACAACAAACATGGGGTGAGGCGGAGTGGAAGGCAGATGCTAACTCTCAGATGAGGACTAAGCTCACAGCACCATGGGCAGCACTGAGCAGACAGGATGCAAGGTTTAAAGTCCAGTTATCATCTTATATGCATCAGTACACAGTCTCATCATAGCATTAAAATCATACCCAGAACTATTTTCTATGGAGTCATAAAGAAGAAATAACACACTAAAAAGAAGGAAAAACACAAAAAATCAAAATATTGATTTTTCTTCTTTAGGTGAAGGCGCAGAGGAGAAGCCCAAGGGTTCTGTCTATTGAAGGCAAAATGTATTAAAAAATACTATATCTTTTAGCCCTCAGTGACTTCCTTCTCCACTCATTGTCTCCACTCACAGAGAAACAAATGAAGTATAAAATAAGGCAAAATACAGTGTTCAAATTGCTTTACATAAAGAAAACTCTCCCCTGTAGTAAACAAATAAATATAATTTTAAAATATTTTGAGGATACATTGCACAGAACAAAAGATGCACTAACATGTGCCACCAAATGCTCCTTAAAAATGTAATCTGACACTGGGCAGACAGAGGCAGATTCTCACAACTGATGTTATTTATAGTTGTTGTCTAAGCTATTGATTATTATGAAACTGTATGTAGGTGTTTAACTCTCATCTTGAGCACTGAGAAACTTTAGAACCAGTCATGAATGAATAAATAAATGCCTAAAGAAAACAGACAGAAAAATCAAGGTTGCAAAAATAGAAATAAAACCAGACGAATGGAAGAATGAAAGTCTCTTCTGTAAATCTGTATTTGAAATACAATAGGGGCCTCTTTCATGCAAGTCGGAATTCTTCCCAACTCAAAGAGATGCTCTTTGCATTGAAAGGCAGTGAGTTATGTAATTAGTAGTGAACTGGTGACTGCTGGCCTCAGACCAAATAAAAACACGTTGAGAACAAGCACACACACCCTCTGGGATTCCAGAACACTAACAACCAGCCAGCACCAGGGATGCTGAGAAGGCCTTGTTTTGTACTATAGTTTTTGCTTCTAAAGTGATTAGGAGAAAAGTCACCACAACCCGAACCTTAAAATGGAAGCAGCGGAGCAGCCCCAGACATGGATGTTGCTAATTGGTATGCAGCCATTTCCGCTGAACAGTAATTCTCCACTTTTTGCTGTCCCTGGTTTTTTCCTTCTGAAAGTCTCCCACATGGTAAAGGCTGTTAAGTAGGCATGAAAGCATGCAGACCTCATTGTGTCTCTCTTGAACCAACAATAGACTTTTGTTTCAGCTTGGCCCACTGGCTGAAGAAAGGAGACCAAGTCTGTTTATAAAGCCGATTGGGGTTTAAATGTTCCCTATAGAATAAAATACAGAATTTAGGCCTACTGCTATTTTTATTCTTGCATTCACAAATATATGAGCTTTTTTCCCCAAAATCTCTTTTGAAAAACTGAGATGAAATTGCAAACTCTTCCCTCCCCAAATGTGACAAACCAACCACAGAACCTTGTCTGGTAGTTTTACTCACATCTATACTGGACAAAAGAATCAAACATTAAGCAGTAAACCACTTTAAAAGGAGGCTAGAAACCTAAACTTTGTTTTGTGAATTTAAAGAAGTACTAACAAGGTCACCTGCTGCAGGCTTCAGTCTCCATTCAAATTCAGGTCCTTAGCACGACTGTGAGCCAGGACTCCTGTTGAACAGAAGCTAAGACAGGGACACCTGATTCACAAAGATTCAGCAAACCAGGGCATTTTGGTCTGGAGCCATCAAGGCGAATCCCAGTGAGGATTTTGAAGAAGTGGAAGCTGAATAATTATCTGGTTAATCTGATTGACAGTCATTGAAAATTAATTCTGATTTTTGTGGAACTTGGGTGGGTAAGATTTAGCCATTTATAGTGATTCAGTTTATCAGCTACTTGCCAAATCACTACTTCACATTACATTTAATGAATTCAGTTAGGATGAAATTGAGTACACTTTAGGTCAAAAGCATATATATATATATTTTTTTCATTATAGGTTATCACAATTTATGTATAGCTCAGCACATGCTCAATCAGAGTGCGTTAAGAAAAATGACTACAGGCCAGATGGGCAGATCTGAATAAAATGATCCTTTATTTCATACTTGATTTGTCTTCCCTTAAGAAGTTTGTCCAGCTGGTTAGCATAACCATCAGTCATAATCAACTTTATCAAGATAATGTTCATATAAGTAATAAGGCCCATGATATAGCAAGGAGATACATTGCAGAGATGAGTTTGTTGCACATGATTTACCCATCATTTAATCTCCAAGAAACATAGGGAATTCTACAGATCATCTATCAAACCTACTGTCTCCAATCATATAAGCATATTTCAACAGAACCAAGTTTACTTATAAATAACTTTTATTTTAGGATTGCAAAGAAATCTTTCCTTTGAATTTAAATTATAAAACTTCTATTAGCAACCCTATCTTAAAAAGTCAAGCACTTTTCTTTTATTCTATCATTGGCAAAAATGAGTCATCATTTTGCAGATATGAATGCATAATCTATTTGAAGACAAATATAAGCATGTCTCCGTCAGGGGGCAACTCCAGGGGAAAAGTATGAAGCTGTCTTTCTTCTATTGCTACTTCTCCCCCTCAGACCCTCTGTCCTCTCCAGTTATCTTCCCCTTCATCTTATAGTCAGCAAAGGACAAGATATATTTATTATTTGGAGGTGTACTTTCTTTGGAGAATATTAATATTTTAAGAGAGCACATATATTAAGAGCCTAAGAAATAAGTATCTAATAGATGTTCAGGCACTGAGGGTCATGGAGGGAGTGCTGTGTAAGTGTCCTAAGTTACACCAGGTATATGGCTGCTGCTGTGACCTCCATGTAAGGACAGCCCTGGAATGCAACGTCATCTGGGATAAAGAGCTCTCAGTTTGACCATTTTTTGGCTGTGTGTCTGTGCGCGCATGCACACACGTATTATTCATTAATTATTTCTGTTGATCTTATCTTATTGTTTGCCAACTTTGCTAGAGTCCTACAAGATATCTTTTTGTTTCCTTGTTTGCCAAAGACAGAAAAGAGTATTTAACTCAACAAACATTCCAGGGATCTGGCCAGCTGCTGGCCTGCTGATGAGAAGTTCTCCAAGAAATGTAACTGAGGGTGATAATGACCACAGACCAGGCACACCCAACTCTGGGGATCTTGCTAAGGCAAGGAGGTAGAGGGAAGAGGGAGAGGGTTCCAGGCTGGAGGAACAGTGAGTATAAGGCTCAGAGGCCCAAAGAGGTCTGTGTTTACCCTTCAGGCAGGCCAAGCATTGGGTACAGCTGAAGCTCGGGGCTGTAAGAGCAGGTGAGGCGTCTGCGGCCAAGCAGCGGCCACGTTGAGAATGGCCAAGAAGACCGTGCTGTGGAGTGCGAACCTCCTGCTGGCGTCAACAGGGACCAAATGAACAATTTTTAGGAAGAAGGGAACATAATTAAATTTGGGTTTTATAGAAAAGCAGAAGGTGGTTTGAAGATGGTGAGCCTGGAAGAAAGAAGACCTGTCAGGTGGCTGTTTTAGGTTCCCCAGATGAAAAATGATAAAAATGACAAGGCATTGAACTAAATCAATAACAGCTGGGATTCAGGAGCAGATGAATCTTGGAGAGATATGCAAGAAAATGCAGATGAAGGATCCCCTCCCCATACCCCACTCAAGGAAATTAATTAATTCTGGTAGCTCCATGAGGGAAAAACAGTGCCTGTTTTTGCCACCACAGTACCTAGTACATGGAAGGTGTTAAATAAATATTTGCTGAGTGAATCAATAAGCACAGTTCCTCTTTTCTACATGATATTCACCACTGTCCAACTGAATGGAGCACCCCTATCATTCTTTGCTTTCCTGCAGAAGTCTTCACTCAAGCCAGGAAGCCCAACGTTTGTACAGTTGGTATGCTTGAAATGGTGACCCTTCCCTGCTAAAGGCAGGGGGCGTCTGCCTAGCTTGTTTTTGAGACGATGTACCTTCAGGAGCTCAGGTCTGTGTTTTTTAATTTTGGCCCAGATTATAGAGCAATAGAAGAATTAAGAGACATCTTGAGATAATTCCTTTGGAATATTTACCAAAAAACAAATACAAGGCTTAATACTAGTTACTCTGGGAAATAACTTTCTAAAATACTTGGAAGAAGGGGCAAAATGGGAAGGGGGGTAGCTTTAAATTTCCAGCAGTCTCTGGTTCAGTGGAAGCATTTTTTTCTGATAAATGTTCTAATTCTGATAAGGAGATCTGTGAGGACTGTTTTTGCCAGGACTGAGGACAAAGAGCTCTTTGATAGCCTTCACAAGTTGCTAGGCAATGGCTGAATGATTGTGATAAACTTCAGCTAAGCAGCTCTAAAGAAATGTTCGTGAATTTAATGCCTGATGCATTATGCCAGCGGCCTCAATGTGAATCAGCATTCACAGGGCATTTGTGATTGCATGAATGCAGTAAATAAATCATCTGGGGTGTCATTATTTCCCTTCTCAGAGATAGAACCCCAAATCCTTGTCTTGTTTAATTGCTTGTATTTCTTATGCCAGTATTGCAATATTTGGGGCGTTAGTGAATGAAGGAAATAATTTTGATTCAATGTCTTGTTCCTGGGCAACAAGCTATTAAACATATATTAGAGCTGTTAATAATAATTGGGCTTGGTGATCAAAAGAGGGAGGAATTATAGTTTTTAGTCATAACACTTTTTCTGCTTTTCTAATATTCTGACCAACAAAGCGGCTGCACAGTGTGGTGCAGTGTGGAGAAGTTATTCACTGGTATATCCATCTGGTGCTACAGTGTCTGTCCTGGTAGAACGTGAGCTTCTGCAGGATGGGAGCTGGCACCACATTATGTGTGTGTTCCCTGCACCCAAGTACCATGGTTGCATAAGATTTGGAGACACTGGACAAATGGGTGTTAAAGCAAATCCCTGCATATGGATACTATAGATTTTACAGCTCCATTAAAAGAGAATCTGCTTTGTATGGTAACCAAGTTGAAAACAGTCTTGATAAGTCATGTAAATCAGAGATGTTTACACTTGCAGTTGTAAGACAAAAGTACTGGAGAGCATGCACTGTCTGCCTTGGTCCAGACCTAGATTAAAGCAAACAGGACTGCTAGGCAGACTGGGAGACCTGGGAGCTTTGGCGTTTCTGCAGCTTTTCTTTAGGGAAAATGAGTGCTCCTCCACCCTCACTTCAGGAGCCCAGCCTCTGCTTTTATACGACCCCTTCCAAGACTACACAGACAGACAGACAGACACACTCTGTAAACATACTCTCCCCTCCTAAATGCCCCAAAGGGTCAGATAGTGCGTCATTTGCACTTATGGTTGATTGCATGCATACATGTTCACTAAACACGTCTGACTAAAGTTATTACCTTCACGTCACTGGAAAAAGGAAGGAGGTCTCTCCTTATTATAACATCCAGATGTCACTTAGCTGCATGAGAGATCACCTTGGGATAGATCAGTTCCTGAAGCAGCAGTTCCCTTACTCAGCTAGTCAAACTGGGTGTTTGGGGAAATGTGAAAAGGAGGGCTGACCTCGCGGGGAGGGGCTGAGGCCACTGCAGGCCGTTCACTTGCCAGGAAGAGTGAAGAAGCCAGACTGTTCCTAGCAACTCGGCCCTTCCTGGCTGGCGCAGGTGAGCTCCCCACCACTGCGCCTTGTCTCCTTTCCCTCCCTCCAATTACACCATGTCTTGCTAGTCTCTCTCTCTCTCTTCCAAGACCCCTAGTGCTTGATTTGGTGTCCTAATGTCCTTTTTATCTGTTTAGCCTCTAGCTTTTTTGTTCTGGTACAAATTCATCCTCAGGCCTCTTCTTCTCCTTTGCCACTGCTTACGAGACTTCTGTTAAAGAAATGCTCCCCTGGACTGAAACCTCCTCAATGACCAGAGCGATAAGGCATAGCAGATGACACTCTACAGGCTGGTAACTGCCAATGCCTAGCCACAAGGCAGCTTTTTAAATGACACTCTGCGCTACACTACACAAGAGCCCCTGGCGAGCGGCTAAGTCAGGTCAGAAATTCAGCACACACTCCCTGTGCCAAGGAGTATATCCTGAGGGATTTCCAAATCTTGTCCAGATTTGTACAAAAGGTGCTCTATGGACTGGCAGGGGCTCCATCCCCCTCTTCCTCCTCACCTACCTTCCAAATTCTCATTCGGTAGGTGTGAGGTTGGGACTGGGAATATGCAAGTTAAAAGAGTTCCCAGGTGACAGTGATCTTAGCCAGGACTGGGGACTGGGCCGGGGACAGCACATGTTCCCAGACAGCTGGAATGAAGTCTTGATTAGCTGTAATGCTCAGCAAATAGGTGTTTTGGCTTACTGAAGTCAAAGCAGAAAGGAAGACATAACATCAGCCTGTTTCTGTCATTTTGGGAAAATAATTTATGAAGCATATCACTCTACTACTCTGGAAAATTAGCACACACAGAGCTAATTATATTTTACTGACATTGGAAATTTCAGAATATTCATTATGAAAAGCCAGTCTCATTTGACAGCAGTGTGTGGTGTGTGTGTGTGTGTCTGTCTGTCTGACTGTAGCAGAGTTGTAGGAGAAGCAGTCCAAGACACTGCCTATATCCTGGATAGTATTTCATTTTTCCCCATTTTCTACTGCAATCTGTCTCTTCTTGATAAAACAGGTTACTGGCTAACAATGACAATAAATTATGGTTTTAAATAACCATGCACTATAATAAAAATGCATGTCTTTTCTTTTGAAAAATAGTACATTTCTTTTGGAAATAGGATCTGCGATATCAAATGCAGCATTTGTTTTGGTTAATTTTCTTTCACAGTAGTTTATTTTGAAGACTTATTTTAAGAGTAGGTAAAATGAGACTAGCAAACATAACTGAAATAAAAATGTCTTAGTTCCTTTAACAGAAAAGGTCAGCCAGGCATTAGGCAGCAGGGTGAAGTTGGGAGGACAGGTGGACGGCCCATGTGGTAAGAAGGCCGGCTAACTTCCCTAGTGTCACAGGTTAGGGCAAGATTTCCTCAATTTGGGTGGGACAATTTCCTTATAAAGAGTGTAAGGCCCTTAGGAGCCTCACCTCTGGCTCCAAACCTACCTGATCAGCCTCTCCCCAGTGTCCTCAGCGGCTGAGCAGTAACACCGCCTTGTTGATTTGGTCGGGGGAGATCCCGGCTTCCGTGTTAGATTTCGCTAACTTAACAAAAGCCTCACTGCTACACTACACACTGCTACCTTCCCAGCAACTCCTGACAATTCACCTAGAGCAACCTCGGCATCGGGGAGGACAGGAAATAGAATTAACTTGCTTCCCTAGGCTTATGTTTATTATTTGGCCCCAAATCTGGAATCTAAATCAAGAGCAAAGGCTTCTTTACATTCAAAAAGGTCCTTACCGGCTACTTACTCAAAACAAGTTTATTGTTGAAAAATTATGAGTCTATCCAGTACTGACAATGAAATGATGCCCTGTGTAAATAATGCACAGAATCTGCTCTTTCCTTTAAAAAAAAAATAAGCCAACTCTTGATCAATTAATCATAGGGTGTTTTCTGGAACTTCAGGAACTTTCTTTTCCTCTGTGTATGTTTGCTTTTACCAAGTATGTTCCTCAAGTGTGGGAGATGGCCTTGCAACAGGCTCAGTACTGACCGGTGCTTGCAGGCCAACTGCCCACACAGAAGACCAGAGAAATGACACACTGGGGCAGCTTGGCTGGCCTAGGAGCAAGAACGACTCTCAGGCCACGAAGCAGAGATGGCTCCAGGGCAGCAAGTGAGAGAGCAGCATGAGGCAGCATAGCTTCTTCCCTTCTAGAGGAGCCGCCAGTCACAGAGCACAGAGGATTACAAGATTATGTTGTGCAACAAAGCCACTGCATTCCCACAGGAGCCTGACAGGTCTAAGGCCAGATGGGATAATTTGTCTTACCCCATGACCCAGACTATGGAATGCAACCAACACATTTTCTGGCTGGCTTCGGGCCAAGTCATCTCTCTTGCTCTTCTTACGTACACTATAGTGTGCTTTTCATAGGCTGGTTCTAAACCATCAAGCAGGTGGATACTTGAGCAGTAACTGGTGTTTCGGGGACACCTCACATTCTCTCTGTATTCATAAGACAAAAGCAGATTTGGTAGAGTGTGGTCCAAAAAAAAGGATGTGGCCCCAAACTTAGGAAAGTTCGGAATTTTCCAGAAGTTTAAAAGTGCTATTTTGCCTCACTTTGGTCATTGAGAAATCAGTACTGGTCACTTCATTTAAGAACTTCAAGAACTATAGTAAAGTCACAAAATCTTGTTTAATCCCTGGTGTGATGTATTTGAGTAATAGAGTGCCAAATGGAAACGTGGGAAAGTAGAATTTCATACTGTGAAGCCAGAATTACCTCAGTGTTTACATGTCAAGAAGGAACTTTACATGACTAGGGAGGCCTCGTGTCTGTGGGTAGCTCCTTTTGGCAGAAAGCAAGGTCCACTGCACCAGCGTTGGCCGGCTTCCCAAGGTAGCTCTCAGGCACTAGAAATCTAGCACATGACAGTTCATCTCCTGTCAGAAACCAAAGAAGCTCTCAACAAATTCTAAAACACTACTGAAGAGGTTGCTGGTAACATCCCATATTTATGGATTTGAAGACTTAATATTGTTGAGTTGGTAATATTCCCCAAATTGATCTATAGATTCAATCCTCATTAAATTTCCATCTTGCATCTTTGTAGAAATTGACATGTTGATTCTAAAATTCATATGGAAATTCAAGGAACCTGGAATAGCTAAAACAATCCAGAAAAAGAAGAACCAAGCTAAAGGACTCAGATTTCTCAATTTTAAAATTTCCTACAAAGATAGAATAGTCAAAACAGTATGGTACTGGCATAAGGATAAACATATAGACCAATGAAATGGAAGAGAGAGTCCACAAATAAACTCTCTCGCATTTATGAAAAATTGATTTTTGACGATTTTTGATAAGGGTGTCAAGACAATTCAATGACAGAAAGAATAGTCTTTAATAGTCTTTTTTCAACAATGGTGCTGGGACAACTGGATATCCACATGCAAAAGAATGATGTTGGACCCCTAACTCATACTGTATGAAAATTAACTCTAAATGGATTAAAGACCTAAATGTAAAAGATAAAACTATAAAATTTTTAGAAGAAAATGCAGACATAAATCTTGTGATCTTGGATTAGGCAATGTGTTTTTAGACATTTTTTTTCTAGCCAGAGTCTGGCTCTATCACCTAGACTAGAGTGCATCAGCCTATCTCACAGCAACCTTAAACTCCTGGGCTCAAGCGATCCTCCTGCCTCAGCCTCCCGAGTAGCTGGTACTACAGGCACATGCTACCACACCTGACTACTTTTTCTATTTTTAGTAGAGATGAGGTTTTGCTCTTGCTCAGTGCTCAGGCTGGTCTCAAACTCCTTACCTCAAGCGATCCTCCTGCCTCAGTCTCCCAGAGTGCTAGGATTACAGGTGTCAGCCACTGGGCCTGGCCAATGCTTTTTTTTTTTTTTTATTTAAGACCAAAACACAGGCAAAGTAATGTTTAAAAAGATACACTAGACTTCATCAAGATAAAAACTTTTCTACTTCAAAGGACACCATTAAGAATGTGAAAATATAAAGAATGGGAGAAAATATTTCCAAATCATATACCTGATAAGTGACATATCTAAAATATATTAAGAACTGTTAAACTCAATAATGAAAAAGTGATCCAAGTAAAAATGAGAAAAGAATCTGAATAGACAAAGAAGATAAATAAAATGGCCAATAAACACATAGAAAGGTCCTCAGCGTCACTAACCGTCATGGAAACGCAAAGCAAAGCAACACTCCAATGAGATACCATTTCACACCTACTAGGATGTTACAATCAAAAAGTCAGATAATAACTAGTTCTGGTGAGACTATGGAAAAACTGGAACCCTCATACATGCGGGTGAGAATGTAAAGTGGTTCTGGAAGAAGAACGACGCTTTTGCTTGGCGGTTTCCCCTTCCAAGTATTGGCCCTTGGCTCTCACCTGACCATCCGGGGAGGCAGCGGCAGTGGCCCGTGGTGGGGTGGCAGCCATCCGCGTGGCTGCAGTCGCACCGCTCGGCGCAGTTCAGCCCATACGTGCCATCCTGCAGGGAAGACAGCATCAAAGACTGCAATGAAGGCCTGGGAATCCCATGATGGGAGACAAAAGGGCCATGGTCACCCACTGCAGATACAGTGTCTGCTCTCCCAAACACCTCTGGGAAACACACATCATAATCACCTCTTCCCATGTCTTCTTAGTCCCCAAAATGTAGGCTCCAAGAGGTCAGAGTTTTACAATTGCTAAAACCCTCGTTTAAGCCTGACATAATGGTTGAGACATATGAATGGTGAAGCCAATTATGCCAATATGCTGTTATGCCTGTATGCAAATATATAGATATGCCAGTTAATTAAAATATGCCTATCGTATTATAAGCCACAACTCATAAAAATACTTTCTTTTGTTCCTAAAGATTTTTATAAAATAGTTCAATGTTTCCTACAATGCATTGCATTGTTTAGTAGAAAGAAAGGAAAATTAAAAAAAAAATGATAGTTCTAATTGAATTAAGTTTGCTCCCATAAATTGGTAAGGGATACATTTTTGTTACTATAAAGTAAAATGAAAACTTTTTATTACTAATAAAACAATCCCTAATTATTATATTTCTTTCCATGAAGAAGTCTAAGCCACATAAAGTGTCTGGTTCAAGATCCTAAGTACGAGTTGATACACCTCCTGGCTCTCCCCCTTCTGCTCTTGGAGTTTTCACAGGCACAGCGGTCTGGGTGGCCCAGTGGAGTTTACAGAGGGGCTGTGATCATTTTGTTTGTGAGAGGAGAATGGGAAGCTCTGCATTTATGAGCCCTGCTCCTTCAGTCTGGATCCTGAGAACTGAGGGAGGGAACTACAAACCTCCCTGCACCAGCCAAGCACTAAGAAAAACAGGGGTGCCCAAGAGGAAGGAACATGGGAACCAGCACAAATAGGGAGTGGGTACTAAATGGAATAACTACTTGCCTAGAACTTGTTAAAATTAAAAAAAAATTAACTCTGTTTTAGGCCCCAGGAATGTTTGCTAGAACCACATAGGATTTAGCTTTGTCACAATAGGAACCACTAAACCATCAGCCTTCCCTGGTTTACTAACTCCTTTAGGGTATGAAAAAAGGACAAGACTATGCCAAGGGCTTTTCTTTGTCTACAGTCAGATGGGGAGTGAAAGGTGATCTCCACACCCATCTCCTGATACTGATAATGTGTTCACTGTCTGGTGAGAAGCAGCAAGCTAACTTAACTCTGTCCTAGGGTGTAGGAGGGCAGGGGGTGGCCAGAGCAGGCTTCTCTCTACTTCTGGAAATGGGTCATACTTAGTGAGGAGGAAGCCCAGAAAGAGAAGAGCCTCCCTGGAAGGCCCTTTCGAGGGGCTCAGTTTAGGGGGTCATGTTGTTATCTGGCCATCAGATGAGTCCTGGAGGCAGGGAACACACACCACTGAGAATCGCCTAGTGGCTCAGGGGAAAAAAACTGCAATAGGAAGAAAGAGTGACAGGAAAGACATCAGCAGGTTACCAGAGAATGCACTTCCTGTTCGCACCTCTGCCAGCCTGCAGCGGATAATATCAGATTTCTAATGATACATCTCTCCAAAGTAGGTCAAGGAAAGGGGGCGAGCACAGGGAAATCTTCAGAGTCGTGAGGCTCCAGAGATATTTACATTAAAAGATGCTATTTACAAACCATCCACTTGGATGAGCATTTCTGTGACATCGAGCACCACTCCCCTTTCAAGTCCCTGCCATTTTCCACTCCAAAGGCGGAGGGGAGGGCATTTCCATTATAACAGACACAAAATATTTGGAGAGTTGACAGGCAGACACGGAGTGTTTGACCACTGCTGCTGACCAGCTGCACCAGAGATGGGTGTGTAAGCAACAGACAATAAAGGGAGGGGAGGAGGACACGTGTGAAATGAAGGAGGAGAAAGGAGGCATTCTCACAAAGCCCACCTCACCGATTTCCACATCTATCCCTTCTCTAATCCTGTGTCCAGCATGAATCCAAACACCTCGGTTCTGCTAACAGTTACTGAAGTTTGGCTCACAATGAGCCACTTTAAACCAGGAAAACTGCGAAAAGCAGCCAACCCTCCAGAGCGGCTCCTCCTGGGCGTACCTGGCAGGGAAGCTCGCATTTCTCCCCGCGCCATCCAGGTGCACATGTGCAGCTCCCGTCCAGGGTGTTGCAGGCTCCCCCGTTGAGGCACTGGCACGTTAAATTACAGCCAAAGCCCCACGTGCCGCTGGGGCACCTGATGGAGCAGTCCACCCCGTGCCAGCCTGCATGACAAGAATGCCAGAGCGTGTGAGGAGCAGAGGCAGCAGGGAGCTCCGCCGAGCCCTTCCAAGCCAGGTTTCTCCGCAGAAACACCTGGGAGATGCACAGCAGAGCCCCCGCCCCAGCCCCAGCAGTGGAGAGCACTGGCTCTGCCAAGTCAGCTCCCATCAGAAATGAGCACAAGGCACCCTGGAGGACCCCAACAGCCACACGGGCTATGTGATCTGTCGGGGACGCCAACGCTACGGAGTGGGGGCACCTCTCACGTGCAGCCATGCACACTGGAATGCTGAGGTTTGTTCAGATTGGGACAGTGGATATCTATATGGAAGGGAGAGGAAGGTTTGTGCTTGAAAACACAACCCCGTCTTTAAAGTGGGACTTCATTAACCATGCACAGTGCGTATCCAGGATCCTGGCTGCACCTATGGAAGGACATGTTCTGGTTTTCACATAAAACTGGTGCTTGGCTGCATTTCTTGTTATGACTCCAGGCTGGCCAATTTAGGAGGGTGGACACACGTCTGCTTGTGTACTCTTCCCCAAAGCGCAGAGGCTCACGGACTTTTGGAGCTGGCAGTGACTTCAGAGATCATCTGATGTGAGCCTCTTCCTATCACAGCCCACACTGGATGAGGGGCTTCCTTAGGTCCGGCACCGAATTTTGGTGCACCTGGAGCTAGAACTCTGGTCAAGATTTCTTTCCTATGACTTTAGGAGAAAATGTGACCAGGATCAAATAAAAGACTTATTTACCCAGTCTTACCTGCCTTGCAAGTACAAGACCCCTCCACAGGAGAGCAGACAGCATCGTTTTTACAGCCACAGTGAGAGGAACAGTTTATCCCGTAGGTGCCCAGAGGGCATGGGGTGGAGCAGTCAATTCCCTAGACAGGCACAAGCAGCAAAATGCATGCAATTTTGCCAATCGAAATAAGGCCAACACACATAAACAAAAATATATCTTGGCAATGCTAATTATACTTCCTCACTAATTTTAACACACTGTATTTTTTTAAAAGTTGCTATAATGTCACCACTACACAAATCTTAGAGATTTAAGGGCAATACTAGCTGGCCTAAGTTTAGGATATAATATTAAATGGGACCCAAAATAGCCTGCTGTCTTCATCAGTTTTGCCTTCATAGCTGCAAAAAAAAAAAAAAAAAGAAAAGAAAAGAAAAACCAAGAAAACCTTTTACTCTTGTTCAGACAAGTAGACATATAAAAATAAATTGTAGCCATAAAATTATTGTCAGTAAATAAATAAACATAAATATGAACTATATATTAGAGTCCAAAAGTTCCTAGACTTCCTTGTATAAAATGTGTTATCATTAGTGGGTGAAGCCAAGCAACAGAACACATTTGGCCTGCAGCATGATTCAATTTATCCAACAGGGAGCATTAAACATAGAATTGGGCTACCAAAGGTGATTGGAGGTCACCTCTTTTCAAAACAGAAGGAACTCTTAAGCCAAGGCTAATGCAAGGGCTCAACCAAAGACTGTGACACAGGCTAGAAAACCCTACAGAGATCCTCTCAGCTCAGCAACTTCACAGCCCACCAGTTCTACATCATGTGCTCTGTAATAATCATCAACATTCTTCATACTTCAATGTTTCCTCTTTAAAATGGGAGACAATAATTGAAGAACCACACATTTTCCTTTAAAACAAAAATTACTGATCTATAGCTAAGAAATCCTAGAAACTGTAGGCAAAATTCTGCTCCCTAGGAATGCAGGCATATGTGTAGAGTCTAGATGTTCAAAGGAACCTTAAAAACTAACATGCAACTAAGTACAGAATGTAAATACATAAGTACTAATTTGACATATGATGTGTCTTTAAATTTCATAGAAAAACAAAAACTGTTGACAATAATATATAACCTACTTGAAAAAGTAACTTCTTTGCTGCCTATAAAACACAGTAAAATAATTACCAAAAGAATAATTATGATTTATCTTACTTCTTGACATATATTTATATTAAAAATTAATGTCACATTTATAGTTTTCCCAGCTTTCCTAGCCATCATTCTAAGGTAATTCCTTATATCTCTATTAGTACTTTTCATTCTCTTTCTCTTTAATGATGTGAATGATCCCAGCACATTCATTATACTTCACCAAAGGCCATATAAGTCATGCTATTGATATGCTCCACCCTTGCACCCCTCTTCTCCCTCCTCCACGGCCCAAGTCACTCACTTTGAATCCTGGGGCACAGGTGCACTTTCCAGTCGCACTGTCACAGTCGGCCCCATTGTGGCAGCTGCAGATCTGCTGGCAAGCTTCCCCGTAGAATCCAGGAGAGCACGTCTCATTACAGTAGAGTCCCGACCAGCCCGGCTTGCAGGCACACTCTCCAGACATGGGGTGACAGCTGAAAGACATGGATGGAAAGAACAAGTCACTCTGGGATAGACATGACACCCAAGGCTGTGCAAATGTAGCTTTAGCCATGACACTGTGTGGGTAATTTTAAGCACAATAACTTAAACTTCATTGCCAGGCTTAGTATGATTTCATTAATTGGCTGAAGCCTGACTGGTAGCAGGTACTACAGATCTATTGTATGAAATCAGCATCATCTCTAGCAGGATTGAGTATTACAACCACAACCTTTTGTCTGAAATTCTTTTTAATCTTCTTAAATCAAAAGCACTAATTCAGTAGAAGGTCAACTCTAGGAGGAGAGCTAAAAATCTCCAACCAGTGAACAATACCAAGTCAGTTAACCAGTGCGATGTCCAAGGAACTCCAAAAGCAGCGACCTCAGCAGCCTGTTTCTCCTCTCAGCTCCGTTACCTGGTAGCAGGCAGCTGTCTCTACCTGAGACAGCAGCCGCGCTGGCGGGCTATGTAGCCAGCTGCCTCGCGTGGCAGATGGACACATCAGCTGTGCTGAGACGCATGTGTGAGAGAGCTGACACAATAGGGTGCTCTGTGGCACACTGGCTCAAAACACATGTGCTTTTCACCATAGGAAAATCTTAACAAACAAACTAGCTGTGCTGACAACTGGAAGACTGTTTAAAGATGGTCTTCCTCTCCTGCTGGAGCTAAAACCCTCCTCTTAACTAGGACCAACAACAAAATCCACTCTGGCATTCAGACATTCGCTAAATAATGTGTTCTCATCATAAGAGTGTTCGCAGATTGTCTACCCTTGGAAATAAGAATGAGCTGGGAAGTATGAAGACTGAGGATGTAATTCTAGTTCCCCCAACACCTGAATAATCTCAGTGAAAGCCTGAGGTCCCAGTCTGGCAAGTGAGAATCTCAGCCACTTCCCATAACCTCATATCATATCTTCCTCTTCCTTCTCCTCCATCAGAAAAAGCCTGAGGGTTAGATGGTTTGGTCCTCATTTTCAGAAATTTATTTAAATATACTTTTAGATCCCTGATGCAACTAAGTGCCCATAAGCAACAGCCTAGGAATCCATAACATGTTCAGGAAACACAGCACCAAGAGATATCCAAGTACAATTCTGCGCCGGACATGGTTTCCTGGGCACAGAAGGCGTAGATCCAGAAGACAAGGGTTTGAGTCTCAGGTCTACTTAGGTGTGTTCAAGTCTGGTTGTAGGCCATCATATTGACCAAATCACTTATCCTTGAGCAAACGCCTGGCATCTCCAAGGTGTCTCCAACCTAACGTCAAAAACTGCGCCCTTGTTCTTCTCTCAGTGTCTCTATCACCCAATGGTCCGTATTTCTGTAAACAGCACCACCCGTGACTCAGTTTACCTAGGAGTTGTTCTTGATAACTCCTTCTGCCTCATCTCCATATCCAATTCACCACTAACACTTAACCATTGTAACTTCGAAATGTGCTTTGACTCTGCCCACATCTCTTCACTGCCACCACCTCCTGCAGCCGACACCCTCTCGCCTCAGCTCCTCCACGGCCTCCCAGCTTTGCTGCCTGCGTCACCCTCGCCACGTCACACGGAGTGAATCGTATCGCATCATTTTCTTCCCTAACGCTCTTCAAAGGCCCCCCACTACACATGGAATAAAATCCATACTGTTTAAAACAGATAAAGTGACTACAATTTATTGTCTAAACCAGGACATTTTTAAGAGTGAAGAGAGAGTCACTTATAATTACACTAGGATAACAGGCCTACAACAGACTGTCCTTGTGAAACGGGATATATGATCACCCTAAATATAGCCCATGGGACCTTGTCATTTGGCCACTGCCTACTTCTCAACCTCTTGTTTTGTCATTATTCTCTCTTTACTACTATGCTAGACCACACTGGATTTCTTTGAGTTTGTAAAAGCATTGAGTTTTTTCAACCATGTTCCTAGAATGCCATTTCCCTACTCTTTGCCTGTCTGTCTCCAGCTTGTCCTTCCAGTTCTCAGCTTAAGTATCTCTTCCTCAGCGAGGCCTGCCCTGACCGCCCAGATTTAAGCTGGGTCTCTCCCATGCTCTTTCCCAGTGCCCTTTTCTTTCTCCTCATCTCACTTATCACAGTCAATAATCCTATGTTTATTTTTACAGTCTTTAACATCTTCCTTCCCTCTAGACTGTGAGCTCTGTGAGGGCAGGAATGCAGTGTGTGTCGTCCCTGGGGCACAACAGGCCCATGGTGAGTGAATAGTGAAAACGTCACAACTGACGCGCAGTAGATCTGACTCTAGGGAGCCAGCTTTCCCACACCAATCCGCTTCTCCCTGACATCTCAGAGGCATCGCGACATGTTGCATTGCATTCAGTATATCTGTATGCAAAGGCAGGATTTCCTCTCAAACTAGTTTCAAAAGTGTTAAAATCTTGGCTTAAGGGGAATAGCTATTAATTGCAGGGAACACTGCAATGTTTGTGATGATGTTGTGAGTGCACAGACTAGAAGTAATTTACTGAGCAGTGACGAGGTGCCAGCACCATGCTAAATGCTCCATGTGCACTACTCAATTCCATCCTAAATGGCAGGTACGATCCCATTTTATCAAGGAGGAAACAGAGGCCTACAAAGAGTAAGTGATTTACTCTCAAAGTCTCACGCAGGTAGTGGCAGAATCGAACTTGAACCCAGGGTGGTTTGTTCTTGCACCAAAGAAAAAGGAGGGTTAACAGCAGCCTGTTGTGAGCGGGGGCTAGATATGAACGGGAATTGCCAAAATTTATGATTTAGCACATTCATGGCGTCAACAGGATCAGTAAATACCTGCATTGTGCAGAAAACATAGACAAATTTAGATGTACTTCAGTAAGGCTCTATATTTGAGAAAAGGAAAAGCAATTTTCTAAGTGATGGATTGGTTAAAATAGTTCACCTTATCTTAACATACTGGAAAAGAAAGAACATATTTGGTAGAAAATATTACTTTCCATTAAAAACTAGAAAATAATATTCATGGTGTAGACATAAAATGTTAAATGAAACAGATGATTTGAAACAGTGAATTGAACTATATGAGAGGCAGACGGAGAAATTGATATTCAAAGCCCCCCAGTGAGTGTTAGTGCAGCGCACTGGTTCTCAGATTGATTGACACCAAAATTACTATTCTGCAATTTGTAATTAGATGTAGGAAGCCAGAGCACTCTGGAAGCATTTGATGGGTTCTCATGCAGACAGCTTAATTGGCAATGAGATTTATGTATTGATGTAGGAGCAGCAGATTGGTGGTTTAAGGGTAGATATACTCATTACCTGTTTTCTGTCTAAAGAACAGATTGCTTTGTGTGCATGCAAATGGGACTATACACATATGGGAATATTTGTCATTTTATACACACATATAACTAGCTATACATATTCTAGCAAATTTTTCAATTTAATAGTTAAATCATAGCAAGAGACCAATACTATATAATATTGGCTAAAGCAGACTGATTCATTGAACTTTATTTTATTCATTTCCTTATAAGTTATTAATGCTCAAATTTAATGATAATTAGGTGACATTTGCAAATAAACACATCCTGATTGTCCACAGCTGTTAAATGTCCTTATTAACAAGAGCTAATATATATATCCCATGTGGAATCTTATTAAATCTCAAATTTTATCCTCTTGTCCAAAATCATTTCCACCATAAAAGTTAGTTTTTAGTTGAAAGGTCCAGGTCACAGTGAACGTCGTTAGGTTCAATAATAGTACTGAAATGTAAAATACTAATTTTACTATAAATACATTTAAATACATTTCAATCCTATGATATATTGCAAAATAAAAATGGCTACAAATTCTTTGCTACACTTCCATCAAGAGGTGGAGTATACTGAATCTGGACTTGGTTTGGTAACTTGCTTTGTCTAAAGGGACATCAGCAAACACGACACAACCAAAGGCTTGAAAAATGTTTTCCTGTTGGGGCTTGCCCTGTCTCTTGCTGCTTTTAGAATCCAGTCAACACGTGAAGAAGCCTAGGCTTGCCTGCTAGATGCTGGAGACATGTGGCACAGTCACCCCCATCATCCAGCCAAATGCCAGACACATGAGTAAAGATATCCAGGGCCACTTAGCCACTAGTTCAGGGGTCCTCAAACTTTTTAAACAGGGGGCCAGTTCACTGTCCCTCAGACCATTGGAGGGAGAGTGTGGCGCACATTCCAAACATGTGCACTGTGGGCCCTAGATGAGTTGGCTGCTAAGCAGGACAGGCAGCAGCAGCAAAAACATGTGGCAGGCTCGATAAATGTCGTCGGCGGGCTGCATGTGGCCAGTGGGCCATAGTTTGAGGACCCCTGCTAGTTGATCTGCCAGCTGAACACAGAAGGATTAGCAGAAGAACCACCAAGCTGAGCCCAGCCCACATAACCAAGCAAAAAATCATCAGGTAATAAAAAACTATTGTTTTATGCCACTTAAGTTTGGGGAGTTTTTCTTTTTTTAATGTGGCAAAAGCTATCTGATACAAATCCCTACTCAAATATGTGGTTGCAATATATGTCAATATGTATATCCACAGAACTCAAAATCTACCTAAAGACAATGTACACTATTAATCTACATTGCATTAGATATGCTGTTAATTATAATGAAAGGATTTAAGATAAACATATATCACGAATTGTATAACAGCAAAGCTCTACTTGCTTGATTAAATGATAAAATTAACAAAATAGATTTTTAATTAATACAAAGATTCTATGCCTTTTGGTTTGAAGGGACCTTGTGTTTCCAGGAATTTTACATGGTAGTTCAAGATATAAGAATTAGATGGTTGGCTTCAACTGTGAATTCAACAAGATAGAGTCATATAATCTACATTCAATTGGTTTTAATAGAAATTTATAAAAGCTAATCTTTAAAAATAGCTTTTATGATTTAGGGAAGCAATAGGCTAATTGTTTTTTAATTTTCTGATTATTTGATATACATCATTAGACAGATATTAGTGTTATTTTGATTTATGCTATTGTCAATCTCGTGTACTTCTTTGTTAAAACATACATGCTTAGGTACATGTGACCTATGTAAAATTATGGCACTATTGGCCTCAATAACTCTTCACTCATACCTTGCCACTACTAATGGTGTACCCAATTCCAACAAAACCAACATTCTCTCTGCTTCTCCAATTCTTCTCTTAACAGAGCTCTTCCTTTGTATAGGTTTATTATTCTATTTGATTTCACCTGTGTCTACATACAACAAAATAGCACACTGGTATAATGTTCGTAGCCATTACTACATGAGGCTTACTTTTTGTTGCAACAAGTCTTACACTGCAGGAAAGGGAGCCAAACTCATGACTGGTCCCTAATCCTGCCAGCTCTCTAAATATTGGAGAGTTGAAAAACAAACAAAACCCTACAGAGATTATTCATTTTTGCTCCCCAAATGTTTACCTAAATTTGTCATGTAAAGAATGGCAATATTTTCCAGTGGAAAAAACAAAAGTTGACTAAAGTGGCTTACAAAATTACTTGAATAATAATTGAGAATACAATTCTTTGATATGCCCCACTAAAATGTATTCCAGCACGCACACACACACACACACACACACACCCTGCAAAGTCTATTTTTCTGTTCCTAACAATGGTTTAAAGAAGAGACCAACCACCTTCTGTTTACTTTTAACTTTTGTGCATTTGGGATTTGATGAGGCCACAAGTTATCTTTCAGAAGTATAAATGAAGTAACAGCTGTACTGAATGCAAATAAAAGTTATTTTAGTAACAGCTGAACTGCTATATAACATACTACATTTTTGTCAAACTCAGCTTTTCCAGCAGTCTGCAAACGAGCCCAGAATTCTAAGTTGTGTGTATCTGGTCCTTGGGGGAGGGAAAAGAAGACTGGAGTCCAGAAGATATTGTCAGGGGCAGACAAGGTACAGTGGGGTGGGTGGGATCATGGTTTCCTGTTCTCAAATTCTTCCAGAGATTTTTGAGCTAAAAGACCCCTGCGAGTTCTATGTCAGAGTAATCAATTCTGAAAAGATATTTCACATGTGACAGCCACATGTGAAGCACTTTCACAAAACTTCCATTGGTACATTGCCTCTCTGTAGTCTTTTTTTCTTCCAAAGATGTGCTGTCAAGTAAAAGATATTGCAGTGACAATAATTTTATGATATTTTTACATAACTTGGCTTAATCCCTTGTTTCTCATTGCACCTTTGCTTCTAGGGGAACACCACAGAATCCCTCACTTAAGGAAAAGTTCTACTAACCTCAGCAAATTTAATTTTTATCAGTGGCTATCAATATAGAATTTAATATCCACCAATGACCATCTAACAATTTCAGCACTTCTGATGTGGGCCACCACTCGCCAAGTGAAAAGGCCTCCCTTTTACGTGGTGATCTCTGCCCAGGACAGCCCAGGCACAGGAGGGGACCTGGGGTGAGAAACTCTCTGTCAACCCCCCCTTCCAAATCCTGGACACGGAGGTCAGAATCTTCCAAGGGCAGTGACACTCACCTATGAGTGTTGTCCAGGTGGCAGGGGCACCGCTTGTCACACCTGATGCCGTAGAGCCCCTCTGGACACAGGCGCGCCTCGCAGCGCTCGCCAGCAAAGCCAGCTTCGCAGAGGCACGCGCCACTCACGTGGGAACACTTCCCCCCATTGACACACTGGCAGGGTTGGGCACAACGCACTCCGTAGGTCCCAACTGGACACTCTTCCTGGCACCTATCAAGCAACGGGCAAAAACAAGACAGATTAAACAACCCATTCATAGTGGCTTTGTTACGCATAAATTGAAGCTGCTTTTTGTTCTTGATACTATTTGGTGCTTGTCCTGTTACAGAGATGAAAAGCATTAAGAGAAATTAGTATGGCAACATATAGCAATGACATTAGTGTGACTTGTATAAAGAAGTGACAAAAACAAAACACAAACAAAATAAAATTATGAGCTTAGGACATGAAGCCTGTTTACACCAATGCTTGCCAAGGCATATGTAGCACTTTAGCAGGTACCAAGAATAAAAGAAAAGAAATTACCCAAACGTTAGTCTCAGTCCATAATTAGGAAATTTAAAAATAGGCTTTCCCCATTCCAAAGAAAAAACTCTGTGGCCAATTTGAAACTGAACTTCAATTCTCTTGGCTTTCATGTAGACATCAATTTTAATCTCAGTCATGTTTCTGCTTTTTTCAAAGCTGAGTGGTAATCACTGCTCCTCATTTAGAAAGTTATGTAACTAATAAGCAAGTCCTCTTTAGACTGGGGGAATTCTGACCTACTGAAATCAGGCGTCCTCGATTCCAACCTGGGCAGTGACTGCTGGTAGTGGGTTGTAGGAAGCCTTGAGTTTTCTAACACAAAATTGTTGGCAAGTGGGGTATTGTCCTCCATTGGGAAGTAGGGCTGCCAAACTGCAAGACGATATCCACCCTCAAAAATTCACTTCATTGTCTTTTAAAGAATGAGTTCGGAGCTCTGTCCCAGAGGAAGGATGCGCTCTAAGTAAGGTGAATGAGATGGGAAGCTGAGTTGCTGGAGGGAATTGTGATGGAAAAGAGGATATGATCTCTTATTGCGCCATGGAAAGCACGAATAGCTCTTGGGCTAGCCAAGTTTCCTTTTGGCTAGGCCAGGTGACGGGGCTCTCTGCAGCAGCAGGAGAGCTTTCTGCCAAGGGAGAGGGAGACAGGGCTTTGTCTCGCAGAGTGCTCACAACCAGGAGGGTACACTTTGTCTCAGCAGCCACTTCCCACGTGGCTCTCAAGTCATGCCAGACCCAGAGACAAAAATGTAGGTCGGCCTTGCATTTTTCAGATCTGTACAATGTGAGCAGCAAGCCATAGTAGCAAATTTAAAAACACTTAAAAGAAATAGCAGAGAAACATACTTAAAAGTCATAACCTTTCTGCAAGGCTTTGCATATTTTTAATGATAGAGTGCAATGACTAACACTCTCAGGGGGAGCAGGCTTCTATTTCAACGTAGAAGAAAAATCCTGAGAATCCTTTGATATTCTTCTGATTAACTCTAGCTCTAGCATATATTTAATATGATGGAGACAAGGAAAAGGGCCTTATGTAAGGCTAATTTCAGAGTCTAGCCATTTCCAGGTGTATTTGGCAATTAGGCAAAGTCTTCAACTGATCAACAAATTATTAGACAAGTTCTCAAGTAACTGAACTCATATTTACCATCCAATCAAATATGTATACTCATGTACACATGAGTATACCTATTTTTAGACCAGAAAGTATTTTTAAAAGGTACTATTTATTTTCAATCTATAAAAAGCTTTAATAACCCAAGTCATTTAGTTTATTCCTTAAAGATGTACATTTTAAAGG